>NW_022280113.1:767604-789518 GCF_004355925.1 Anarrhichthys ocellatus
GGGGGGGGGGAGTGGGGGGGAATCTTTCATGGTTTCACATGCTAAACGAAAACACTACATATCAAAAAGGGCATCATTGGAGCTAATTTCAAAACTCTTCTCATGGTTTACCCCCACAGAGTGCTGTGGGATCACTGAGGGTGTTTGGACAACGGACCGACTCACCTGCACCTTCAAAAATGTCTACCCCGACGGAGATGTGCACTGGTTTCACGGCTCCCACAACCTCTCAGACGGGTCTGTGGAGCAACACACCTCTAAACAAGTGGAAGAAGGGGGTTGGCTGACTATTCGAAGTTACCTGGAATGGAAAAGTTCACATGGGCCCTACAACTGTTCCTTGATGAGCACCAAATCTGGTCGATATATTGCGAGCACTTTGGTATCGAATCCAAAGTCCCTGGCTAGCGGTACATCACAGGCACCTTCACACCAGGGCAGGAATGGAGTTGGATCACTCGGACCCATGTGGACGTTTTTTTGTGTTTTTCAGTCTTACTTGTTGCCACACTGAATTAATGGATTTGCTAAAGTACATCCACATAATAGAGTGTGATAAGATATCAGGGTGAAGCGATGGTTAACATTGATTAGGAACAATGAGGTACTGAGATTTGTGTTTTTTTTAAATGAGTCATCCTGCATGGTTCTTTTAGCTCTAGACTAAAGTGGATAAGTAAATTACAGACTGCTCAGAAGTTGTATGAAAATACCTTTGGTAGTTTTGTTTCAATAGAGAGTCACGATAAGTGAGCAGAGCTTGGTGGCTTCATTACTCCCAAACACACACACACACACACACACACACACACACGGTAGCAAAACACTCTACAAATGACCATGACTACTTCTGGCTACTGGTTCAATTTTGCCTCAAGATTTATTTCTGTGAGAGTGAGATGAAGATGTCTGCTGACAGGCGTGTCCACCGTGTGTCCTCAGGATGGTTGTCTGTACTATGTGAATGCACACTTTCTGCACTAGCACTGTGAAAGACAAATCTGTCCGTCTTGAACAGAATACAGACCTCAAAAGATGGGCTCTGCCCATGAATTCCCCTCAAACACACAGAAGCCTTTGTGTGCAAAATATCTGGGCACATGAGCTCTCAGTAACGCAATCGTGGATGGATGCTGCCCTCTGGTGAGCTAGCTGTGGTCAGTGTGGGATGTGACTGTGGCTGTTGTCCATGGAGGGCTAAATGGGTGCATATAAAGGGTTGGTTTACTGCAGCAGATCATTTGTCCCGGTTCCCCATATTCAACCAGCCCTCTTGAGAAGACACTTAAGAGGCTTCTCTAGACCGAATGACTCTCTGCTAATGGTGTCACTAAATCGTTGCCACCACAGGGGCAGGTTCAACTTTCAGCAAGACGTTGCTGCGGCTGAGAGCCCACTGGGGCTCTGATGACTTTGACATCACCTTGACTACTCCAGTGCACAAGGATTCACACGTGCACACACACACGGTGATTGTGGAATAATGATCTCTCACAATTTGAGAAATAATCCCACAGATGATTATTTTGTGAAATATTGTTTTTGATCTACACCTACCAAATATTGCACATTAAATCTATTTGCATATATTATCACAAGACTAAATAACGCTTTCACTAACAGTGATGATGACTGGATTAATCAAAATGTCTACATTTTTAAACGGACTCTTGATGAGCCTTAAAGGGAGCTTTCTGATAATCTATAACAGGATGTACTAATGTGAACACTTTATTGATTTTTGTTTCCATGTTGTGATTCTCAAAAGAATGACGCTGACTTAAACATTTACAACAATAAATCCTATAAGTGAACCTGGTGTAAGCTTTTACAATAGAGCCTTTAATTAAAGAGAAATAAAGAACATTTACCAATGAAATGATTTATGGTTGTTTTCTCTATGAAAATAACAGACTGGAGATCATTTTTAGTTTTTTATTCATGTTATGATGTGATGAAGGCTTCTCCTTCGTTTTACTGTGGCCTTTATTGTACCTCATTTGTACGTCACTTTGAACAAAGGCATCTGCCAAATGTATAAACGCAAAGGTAAAGGACTGCAACCTAAAGAAGGCAGCATGCTAAAACATCAGTCCTTAGAACCTGAAGTAAAAGACGGAACTGAGTGATGAAAGAGAAAGTGATGTTTTTGAGATCAACATTTGAATGTAATGCAAGAGGCTTTAAGTTGTAGAATGAAGCTCTACTTCTGTAGAAAATAAAACAATCACATCTCAGTGATTCTCATCTCAGTCCGTTCGGGGGCTTTTTTTTGTTAGATTCATGGTTTTGAGCCAAGCCAACGTGGAAAAAAGTCCTCAAAATGGTCAGAAAAAAAAAAGGATATTTGAGCATCTTCAACTACTGTATTGAAAATGCGCAAACTCCATGTGCTGATGAAAATGTTTGTTTCTTTGTCAAGACCCTTATTAGCTTTTGCATCGCAGCAGCTAATTTCCCTGGGGTCCAAACAGTTGACATGGTGACAGCACAAAAAGACACATTTAAACTACTCGTCACATAACACATCGAAAAGCAAGGACTGAATAAAACATGATCTAATAAATGTCTATCATCATTTAACATAGAATGCCCATACAATCATAATCCAACAAATAATACAAGAAGAAGAATATTTTCTTCTGCACATCAGAGTGTCATATTTTAATAAAACAACACACTGCATCACCGTCTCCCTCTGTACTTGTAGCATGCACTTCTTACCACAAGAGGGAACAAGTTACACACTTACCAATCATCCTCCAGGCAAATAAAGAGTCCACACTGCTTTTCACATTGATGCTGGGCTGCAGGGTCCAAGTTACTGATAAGTCAACTCTGAGAACCTTTCCACTGCTCAATATATACGTTGCTTCATTATGAGAGTTTGCGTAAATACTGTTCGATAGAGTTCAACATGTTGCAATAAAGCATACTGCCAGACTGTGTTCAACAATACACAAACTGAATAAACATCTGCAACCACACAGCATTTCTCATTGCCAAAATGTTTGCTGTTTGGATGTCTTGCTCCATCTTTACATAATTATGTTGGTGTTGTAACAGAGTGGCAGGGTCTTCTCCGTTACCCAACATGGGTCTTGTTTCTGCAAGTGGCCCTGCTGCCTTGTTACATCACCGCTCATGTTTGAAGTTTACTTCTCCTGCGAGCACCTCATCTGGGCAAAGTACACATTGGGGGGTGACTATTCACTGAGATGCACGAGTGTGTGCGAGAGAGTGTACACAGGGGCTTCAGGTCAAGTTCCCATGGTAACTGAGAAGTGTCTCACTGTGTGCCCATGGCTTCGTGTGTGTGTGTGTGTGTGTGTGTGTGTGTGTGGGGCCAATTATCCCAGTGGGCTGTTATCTCCTCTCAGAGAGGTTTACATTATCACTGACTGCCTGGTGGTCGTTGTCAGGTGAGCGGCCACAGATGGTTATGTCATACACAAGAGCAGGGTGCACAGACACAAAAAAAAGAAAAAAGAAACAAGATAAGAAACTGACTGACCGACAAACAGCTCGAAAGGATGGCTAAATGGGACGTGGAGGGAGAGGGAAGAGGGTGGAATAGAGGAATGGAAAGAGGAGATAAAAGCCAGATTCTGTCAACAAACAGGGGGTTTTTATGTGGAGCACTGATGACCCTGTTACCTAACGTTACGGTAACAGGGTGTTGGTTTAGGATTAATTGCCCCAAGAGCTGATGTGCACAAGGATCAGTGCTGTTGGTGACAGTCGTGGCACAGTTCCCGTAGACTTCTGTGTGTTGAATTTCTGTCTCTATACGCAGTTACATTTACTCTACAACGCTATTTCATACACGTTATAAGATGCCCCCCCAATTGGTTTTAACAAAGAAACATTTCTTCACAGCCTGCAGCATGTTTTTATTTAGTTCAGCGTGAGAGCAAAGTCAGATTTACTTAAGTGAAAGCAGTAATACCACACTTCAAAAATCCATTATAAGTAAATGTCCTGCATTTTAATGTGTGCTTAAGAAAATGTACATAAGTATTGGCAACAAAATGCACCTCAAGGGCATCAAGTAAATATATTATATTGCAGAATGATCCCTGTCAGTATATTTTGTTTGTATTAATGGATCATGATGCATGTAAGAAGATGTATATACTGTTGGGTAGTTTAATCTTGCATCATATTTTATAATTTATAAGTTGCGTTTGAAAATCTAAATCAGAAAAGCGTATATTATAGTTGTTTCATAAATATAGTAAAAAAAGAAAACCATATTTACCTCTGAAATTTTGTCAAGTATTAGTATAGTGCCTCAAAATTGTACCTAATTACAGTACTCGAGTACATATTACTTGTACTGTTTACAGAGTATGTGTTTGTGGGTCACAGCTACAGAGAAAGCATTAGTGGTTCAAACACTGAACATCCTATTATGTCTGTAAGTATTAATTAGACACTTCATCCCTCCTCTGAACCGTGAACATCATATAGCAGATCAGAGAGCATCGGCGACTTAAACATTTCCAACACGGACGCTGTCTTGTTATTCTCCTCCGAAGTTTTCCACCAAGGTTTTCAGAGTACAAACTCGTCCATCATTCAGTGTTAATCCAGACTCTTGGAAGGCTGCTTGATATAACGGCTGTTGCTTTAAAGAGATCAATACATGAATAGCCCAGCGGGAAGACTGAGTGCTCGAGGAGGCGGTGTCTTGAAATGTTATGGTTACAGCAGGAGATATAGAAGTGTTGAAAGGCATGAATGAGAACAAAGATCAATAAACGCTGTAGAGCCATATGTGCCCGCACTGATGCCCCAGTCGCAGACCGAGACTGTCGAATGGGACTGTGAGGGAAAGATGAACCTGTTTGTCTGAAGGCACCGCCTGTAGGAAGCCTCACAATAAACACAGAGTGAAGTCTTCAGACTGTCAAAATAAGATACTGAAACATTACAGCTAATGCTGAGATGCAGAGGGCTTGGATGCACACCGTTTATTAAGTCTTACTCTCAGGTGTGACAGCTAAGACAAAATATGTCCTATTCCTCATTTATTTGATAGATTAAGCCTGAAAGTTGTGTGAATGTGTCCTAGTTTGATCCTTTTAGGAGAGGTTTTTTTTTCCTCCATCTGATTCCTCCTATATGAAGATACAAATAGCTATGGCATCCAAGTCATTTGATACGGCCGGGATCCCGTGTGTGACAGCCCGCATTCTTGTCCTTGTTCCTTCCAGTAAGGTGTGTGGAACGATACACGGTGAAAGAGAACCACTGAATAAATTCTGGAATAAAAAGGATGAGAATACCCCTGGAGCACACGAGTGAAGCTCATGTGTTCCCTCACAACATACTTAATCTTTCAGGCTTTGTTCTTTCAAGGACATTTCACACTATAGCTGTTGCATTAATACAGCTCACAGAGAGCAGCCGTGCATGTTCGTTTAGATGTGTGCATTTTTGTGCAACTGCATGCCCTCTTAGTCTTTGTAGCCCTCGGAGACGACGGACACTTATCATCCATACCTCTGAAATAAAGCTCTTATTAACATAATGCTTTTATCAAAATACAAGTGACGAGTCCTGTACACATTTGCAATACACAGTGGAACTATGATTGCATGTTACAATGTTAGGAAATAACAACACAAAAAAGGTGCACATTTGAATACTATATTTAAATGATTTTATACATTTAAATGATTCCACTAAAGAATTAACACACTAGAGGCCCCGCTGGCAGACATGAGCTCTGCGGCTCCATAGATCCTGAGATATAACAAGAACGCTTATTAATACCAAGTGTCAATGTAAAGGACGGTGGAGCAGATGTCCTCATCTAGAGAATGCCTCCAAATACAGAGCACATGCTAACAACAAGGTAAAAGTGAGATCAATCAAGCTCACACTGTACTGAGAGGAAGTTTATTGAGCCAAAATAATTGAACGCATCCGTGCGGGTGTACCGTGACTTTATGAGGCCATTCTTCCAGTGTGAACATGCTACAGACAAATTTTGACTATATGCATTGCCTGTTAATGACACAGCATCCCGTCATGCTGGCGTCATAATGAGGTAATTAGGAGGTGGTCGAACTGTAGTCGGACAGCACTGAAGGCCCAGGTATAAAATACACGGCCGCCACTGGTATATAGTGTATATTGCGTGTCAAGCTAATCGTGCTAACCGGTGATAATGATAGCCTCAATAGTTAAGACCCTTCATTTTGCAATGTTTGTGTCAGACTAACAATGAGGACAGAAATTTAAGTCGCAAACCGACACCCTCTCATTAACGTCGTTCAAAATCTTTTCGAAGAGCGAGGTCGGCACTGAGTGAGCGCTCTTTTCAATCAAGCCCCACTGTCAAGAAGACTAACCGCTGATCATTCAATCTTCGTGAGAGGGTAGGACTGATCTCTCGTTTGGGATGTATTGATGGTTGCTGTATGCTTGAGTTACATAGCTGCATCCTGAAAGAAAACAAGCAGAAGTACGGTACAAGAGCAGGCATGGAGGGCAAAGAAAACAAGTGCTTGATAAAGTAATGGACTGCTTTCATCTTCGGGGAGATGGATACATGAGGTCATCGTTTACATACATGTTTCTTAAAAAACTCCAAAGTCACAGTACCAAAATTGACTCCAACTTCCTGAAACAGGAAGCCCCACTAGCATCTGCTTGCATGGGTTCAGTGACTCTCTGTTCCACTTACTCACATCATCAAAGGAAAACTGGTGCATTTTTTGATCAAAGTCCAAATTAAGTGACAATATTGAGAGACTGTCTAGATACAGTTGCACCCACCAATTGTTTGACTCCAAATTCAGTGCATCCTCTACTTTACCCTCATACAGAGCAGGTCTTGGTATTTCCTGGATACCTTTGAAATATGCATGTTTTAACCCTTCTGAATGATACAGAATCAATATCTCTTCAATCTTCTTCAAGCTAACAAATGGTCCATGTCTTACCATATATCCATAACAGCACGAAAGTTGACGAGGTGGACTGTAAGAGAACAGACCGAGCCAGACTTAAACCAAGCCCTTTTGAATATGGATCAATAAAAGCTCAATTTACCGCACTTGTTACATAACACACCATCTCTGGAGGATTGCAATCACCTCCACGTCTCGCATCAAAGGGCTGCTGATTAGCTCATAACAAAAAGTCTTCCCTGTCTGCTCTCCGTGTGTACTACCTTCCCATTTACCTTGCATTTCAGCTCCGAGAAGAAAGGGAAGAATTCTAAGTAATTTGTGCTCATTCTCAGCGTTTCCCTTCAATCTACCGCTCTCACCGCCCACCATCCGTACTCGGCATGAACAGTGGGGTCAAAGGACCAGAGGCAAAACTGGTGTCTTATTGTCACGGTTCGATTTGCTCGGAAAATAACATCCAAATGGTGCTCATTACTCTGAGGCCCCAGCAGCTTTAGAGGGTGTTTCACTGCTTCGGTTTCTGCCACTGTGTGTGTGTGTGTGTGTGTGTTTCTGTGTGTGTAAAATCATGTAACCCGAGGATTTATGTAACATCTCAACCCCGACCACCAAACTGCTTGACACTGCTGTGCATCTGCACTTATTCTAGTTATTTGCTTAATAAAAGCTATGGGAGCATGCCAGGCTATTGTGCATTTATAAAGTGATTGCCATATAACTAGATCTGAGTGCTGTATACTTGTGTTTTCCAAGTGCAACAGATGTGACCGAGGGCATCGGAGGAAGGAGAGATGGAGCTGTTTGGTAACTGGGGCTAGTGTGCTCTCTGATTAGGGGAGAAAAGGGAGAAAAGGATAATTGGAGAGTCAGGAACCTTAAATGGAGGGTGGCTTACACTTTAAAGGGGGTTTGACTGTGCCAATTTATAGGCCGCTCTGGAATGATTCTGCTATGTATATATATAGCTTCTTTTTTTTTTTTTTTAACTTCTTGAGATTTTCTGTTCAAACTTTATATTCACACTCCATCTGGTAGATGACTCACTCTTAGGGTACAAGTTGAAAAGCTAGTATGGGAAAGGCAATTATTGAAGTCATAAGCAGGCAGTGTGACTTTTTCCTTCTCATCTCAGTTTTCATTTCCCTCATAATCAGCTCCTGTTTTGACAGATTTTGTGCACAATGAAGAATATCTGTATGTGGTAATTAGTTCTCCTGATATGTTCTGATCGGATCATTTAATTTCGGCAAATGAAAAGCACCTAATTAGTGAAAGATGGAGGTTATGAAACAACGGAAATCAAATGCCATCTGGGTTTCTTTCACGGGTATTTAATTTCACTCTTAACGCCTGTAATAAATTGATTCTTAATTATATGTTGGCTCATCCTTCAAAGTTGTGAACTGGATTTTCTTTCACACAACAGACACATTAACACAGCCATCACGTTTTAGCGTTACATTTTTTTTTACCAAAAAAAAAGAGGAAAAAATAACTGTGGCTGCTATTCTGGCATCGTATTACTTTTAGTCATCAGAACGACAAGTGACACTAGAGCTGTTTAGGACAGGAGAAAAGTACAGTAGATCTATTGATTTACAGTAACAGAACATCAAGTAGCATCAATTATTTATAAACGGAAACTTAATAGTTGAGTTGTTTTCAGGATGGAGTTTTAAGGGCTGACGTGTGACCTTTTTTCTAAGCCATCAACTTGTAAAGATACAGTATGTCATGTGAATCTGCTGAAGCACCAATAGAAATATGTTAAGTAACAATACACGTGATTTCTTTCTGAATATTCCACTTCATTTTGTCCTCATTTCTACAATTCTTACAAGTTACATTACAACAGGAAACCAGGGAATATTTCAATAAAATGCTGATCGTAAACAGTGGTAGTGCAGTATGATTATAAACATCGAACACTGAGAAAAGCCTTCTTCAGTCACTGTGAGATTAATAACTCATTTGGTGTTCACACATATTTCGAATTCTGGAAAAGTCAACAGAAAACAATTTGGTGAAAAAGTGCTGAATGCACAGAAAGCACGCCAGACAAAAAATGATTTGTGCAAACACATACGCAAACAGCGCATGCATGTACACGACACGTGCAGGTATACAAGCAGACAGAGACGCATTCAAGTACACACGCACACAGAATAAGACACAAACAAACACCTATTTCACACCTCTGCCGGACAAAAAGTATGATTCATTCATACTTCCTATTTTTGGACAAATGTTTGCAAAGTTATCTTATTTTTACAGTTGCCACACACACACACACACACACACACACACATATGTCTACTAGACTTAGTGTTGATTTGTGGCAGTCAGCCATTTTATCCACCAAATCTGTCACAGCATGTGCTTGCACAACATCATCTTGCCAGTAATTTGTTCAGATCACGACACAAGATATAACCACCACATGTAACTCAAGCTGGGTCATTTGGGCAGAGCGATGCATTTGCATCACATTCACATCCCGAGTCACAGCTTCACAGTCAACACCCATACACAAGGCACAAGACACACACCACATCTCTTTGGCCAAACTGTATTTGGGTAAAAATTCACACCGTGTCACAACAGTGTTACATAGGGGGGGCATCTTTGGGCGGCACACCAACACCAAAAGCTGTAACTGAATTTCAGGAATTCTACTACACAGTTGTAGTATATACGCTAGTTGAAAACGATGTCAATATGAGAGGAAGAAATCACATAATTGATATATGCTTTGGTTCCTTACTTTGCAGTTAATGTTAATTATCTGATGTGCACAGACTAATCAGTTCAGATAGAGGCATACTATGCATGTGCAACGCAGGGGAGTGTCAGCAATTGTACTTGTCAGTTAGTGTTCGTGCTTTATGCAATTACAAATATTTGCAAAGCGCAAACATATTCACTATCTACCTAGATTGATACATAACAGCACAACTGTACATGCGTATCTAGCACACTAGATTGTGTAAGTGTGCTAGGAGAAGAAGAAGGAGAAGCCGGGAGAGTTTCAGTTAAAAAGGGACTTAGCTTGATGAATCCCCGAAGTTAAGGAGGCCTCAAACTGGTCCAAGCTGTAGCGGAACACGATTCCTTTTCCACCACCTGCTCCCGGGATCAGCACACCTCCTGTCAAGGCCTGGTCCTCCAAGAAAGCTCCGTGGAGTCAGCCGGTTCATGGATCCTTGCCGCTCCGATTTAGTTTAGTCTTCCTCAACATTTTCTTATTTTGAGCTTAACAGGTCCAGAAACTGAATCATACTTTCGTTAACTCCATTAAAAACTCTCACTCCTCTCCTGGTTCTCCTCCATGCAGCTTTGGTTAGTTGATCGTTTTTTTTCCCCCTCCCCCAGCTCACAGTTGTGTCTAATTTATAGCCTCTCTTTCCTCACCTTATTTTCCCATCAGGTTGGAAAAGGGCTATTCTGTGAATTTCTGTTCTGCTACAAAGTAGTGAGCATTCTCTTGGATAAATTAGACTTTGATTATACTGTGAGTTGTGTGAGAGTTTGTCAACACATGTTTTGATTTGGATTTGCTGGCCTCACCTCACCGTAAAGGCATGTAAGAAAAATACATGTTCTAATTGATACATAAATGGTCATTTTAAGTATTCCTTTAAGATATGGTGAAAGGTTGTTACAAGTAAAATCAGGCAGATATCTAAGTGCATCCTCACATTTCAAGTTGCCTTTATTTATTTATCGCTTGTTTCATTTAAGCGATAAGTTGGGGGGTTTCCCATATTATTTCAGTTACATGTGATTTTTTTGGGAGCCAGCATCTGGTGGCTGTTGCAAAACTTGCAGTGAAGCACTTAGCCATTAATGTATCCAGTCAGCCATGGCAGATTACTGCCTGGCTGACTGCTCTATTGGACTTTTTGAGCCATGGGGGAAATTACACCCTTCATTTGCAGGTTTATTCTGGCCCTGTCACTCAATTTGCATTGATATATAGTACATGATTCATAATAACAGTTTAAGACCCATTTAATCACTTCATGTCTTCAAATCAGCAATAAAAAGATTATATGGAATGGAAAAAGAAAAACAGCTTCACATTTTAGGTTAGATGCAGGTTCATTGCTCTGTGAATTAAACATTAGGTCAAAAGGTATTTGCTGCATAAACAAGTACTTAAGTCGAGAAAAAAGCCTATTGTCAGTTTGACCCGGCTGAACAAAAGAAATACATCAAATCTGAGGGACATGCCGGGCTAAAAGCTGTACATCAGCAGAGTAAATTAGAATGCAGAGGTCCGGGGAGGCTGTACTAGGTTATTCTGACCTTCCTCCAGAGAGAAATCTACAAGATGTGATCAACCAGGCCTGCTTCTTTCTGCAGAAGCCCTGCAGAGCTTTCCAGATGGATTAAGACCACAGTACTACTGTATATGTCATCATCTGGTGCACATGCATGGACGCACATTAACGTACACACACACACAATTGATGGACGGACGCTGCTTTTAAAACCCTAAACTCTTCCTCTTTTTCTTTTTTTCCTTTTGAGCCCACAGTCATAAGATGTATTCTGTTTGTTTGACATTTGATATTCATGCTTGATTGATGTTTAAGGACACGCAGACTGACAGTGAAAGAGGACGTGTGAGTGTTTAAGCTTGTGTGTGAGTGTTTAGCTATATTTTTGTTTCGCAATGTCTCACATTTTGGCAACACTTGCCCAAAATTTCAATTTCTATATCTTATCTTAAAGGCATTCTGTTACTGGTCAAACGCTAGAAAGAAAGCAATAACCCCATATTAGCTTTAACTTGGAGATAATTGCTGAATTTTAGGAGCAGGACCACACCTCAACCACTCCCGGCCACACTCCTATAAATATCCACCCACTCTAAGCCTCGGCTTGTTTGCGCTTTCCGCATCCCACCCTCCCTCCCTCTTGTTAAACTATTTCACTTATGGTTATCATTTTTCATAGTCATTATCCTTCCGTCCCACACGGGGACCTCGGGTCCTGCAAGGCCCGGAGGCCGCAGTGGATCCTCAACTAAGCCTTCCCCAGACCGCTAAACTTTCACCCTGGCTTAATCTCCCTCAACGCTCCAAATAATCGATGAAGGTTCGCCCCCGGCTGAGGCGGGGTCCTAGCTAGTGAAATGACAGATACATGTGATTGTGGTGTTTTTCCAAGTTACTACAGTTCCTGTTAATGATTCCGTATCCTTGATAATATTCAATGGTGTCGGATGTATATACCCTTCCTCTTTTAAGTGGAGTCCAGCTATATAGCCACAGTATGTACTGTTCTGTGTCCCCCTGGAAGAGAAAAAAAACAAAACATGCACCACAGTTGAACAAACAAATCTTACAGAAAAGAAAAAGGAACGAGCTGACTGGTTTCTATGCTCCTACTCATGAGTGCCACAGCTGATATATTGGCAATAAACGATAGAGACAACTTGTCATAGAAAGTAACTTCGCACACAACAAATATTGTCACTGACAGGCCTAGCACTTCAAAGAAATACTGGAGAAAAGCCATGAAGCATACAGGGTTAGAACAGAATGTTTGCAGCATTAACTGCTGGCATCAAATACCTTGTAAAAGTGCCCTGTGATAAACGACCCAACTGCAGGAAATTACCCAAAAAGCAAAAGGTTTTAACAGAGTCTTATCTGTTTGTGAACTTGTGTTTTTGCTTGTATACCAGGACAAAAAAAGGACTGATGCCAAACTGCTGCCTTCATTGACTTTCATACTCAGCTACTTCTTCATGTGCTGTTAACTGGCACGGCAGTAGCGAAGGATAACCTAGGGCAAAGAGGGCAGGCAAGTCAATCATGCTAAGCTGAAGTCACAGAGAGAGATAATTCGATTTACTTTGACGCCCTCACCTCCCTGCCTGCCAAAATCTCAAAACTGACAGGATGGCTGGGTACAAGAACTCTAAACAAACAAATAGGAACTGGTGCATCCATGTGAATTCTGTTTACACGCTAACCTGGATGAACTACACAAGCAAGGGTCTACAGCCATGCTAGTGGCTCTGTGAGGGTTGTTACACCCAAATCTTTGGCAGCCAAATGGGGCTAACAACACAACACCACTGAGCCAAATCAACCACAGAAAACACCCATAAAACAACCAAATCCATGGGATTTATGAACAAAAGAACATGAAAACAAGATAATACAAAATTTCAAAATGAAGAAGCAGTAAGACAATGCAGTCCCCACACCAGAGATCACCTCTTCACCAGGCCAGGTGCACCTTGTTGAGCAATGCAGTACACCTGGGCAGAGAGAAAAGTGACAACAGCACAGGGAACATTCGCAGCTGTAACAGGTTGCACTAAGCTTCGACTAATGTCGGCATGCTAACATGCTCATAATGACGATTGTAGCATACTGATGCTGAGCAGGTATAACTATCACCGTGTTAAGCAAATAAGTGTAATAATTGAGACGTTGACCTGATGATGGCGCTAGAGATGAAGCATCACTGGATCACCAAAGCCACGAGGATAAATCAGCTGGGAACCATGAAGTATCAAAGTTCAATTCTACAGCTGACTCACACCGTCCATTTCATCTTATAACTCAGTACCCTTAATTGTGTTTGCCTTCCACATTATGAATAGGCTTTCATTATTTGTATTTGACAGATATATGTTAAGCTTTTTCGTCACTGAGGTATTCAACCCAGGAGCATTTATTAGAGTTCTGATTCACTTGACCATCATTGTTATGCGACAGAGAGAATATTATGTCCAATTCACAGACTAACATAATGATAGCGTTTCAAATTCTGTGGTGAAAGCCTTCCCTGACTTAGAGAGAAAGACAAATAACAGGAAACTAAGCATCCATAGAAAACATGAATCGCTTCTCGCTTCTCAATTTCAAAACAAAAGATCAGTGTATATTTCTTAACAGATGCTTTTCTCTGATTCCTGCCCGTATATGAGCTTATAGCTAACTCTGGTACAGCTAGGAGGCTGTGCACTCTCCCTGTCAAATATATAAATAAGTGAATAAATAAAACATTTAAATAAAGACGACTGAATACATTGAATATTATATTAAATATAATATTGAATTTTATACAGAGATTCGTCTGAACCCAACAGCTGACATTTGCTAAATGCATTCTGTTTATGTTTGTTGCCACTATCCGATGTTGTTCCTGCAATAACCAGAGCAGAGTGCTCACTGTCTCTGGCCAGGTGGGCTGTGTTTCCCTTCATTAACCTATTTGCCAGTTTGGCAGGCTGGTACCGGGTTTCCATGGCGACTGATAACTGTAGCAGGTATCAACTCAACCAAAGTGGTGGAGGCTGAGAGAGAGAGAGAGAAAGAGAGCGAGAGAGGTGAAAGAGGAGGAAAAATCAACATGTTAGCACTGATTGCCGTCCGGAACTTACAGTAAATAGGCTGAACACACACAGTTCTGCACACATTAACGAGCAGAAATGGCAGAAATTACGGTAAACACGAAAGTCCGGCTGTTATCAACTCTGTTTTTATGAAGAATATAAGGCCAGTGTGTTCTTTTATTTTGTTGCAGCTTGCCATGTGTACCCCTAGAAAGGTGTGTTCATCATCAATAGCAAGCTGGTATGGCGACGGTTGTTTGTCCCCCTCTAGGGCATCCATGTGCCTCGGCCTAAAGACAGTTCCATCATGGGCCCTGCGATTTACTTCAAGTCATTTTATGTTGTGCATGTGATTGGCAGAAGTTTCTTGCTGCAGTGACACCTTCACAAAACAATTCGATCCATATGTTATTTATACAGCTGCGACCTTCAAGATTGCAGGGGCTTGTTGATGAAACTGTCGAAGGAATAGCCCTGCAACACACGATCAATCAACTCTACGTGCAGATAATTGTGCCAGCATACACGAGACCTGTGATGAGTTTTGTTCGTCCAAGGATCTCCGCTTTTGTGCGAAATCAGTGGCGCCCATCTCTGTGGAGAATGTGTGCGAGATGTATGGTAATGAGGGACATTAGCAGTAAAATGCACTTGCGCCGTGTTCCCTATTTGAGTGGAAGTCCTTTGCCCTCTGCTCTGCTCTGCTCGTCTGCCCTTTTCACAGTGTCTCTCCCGCATGCTGCTCTTCAGCACACAGAACAAGCTGTTTTTTCCTTACAGCTTCATTTGAGCTCTGGATCATTCGTTGGCAATTTCACGATAAGTGATGCAGTCAAAATTAATCTGTGGCAATTAATCACTGTGCTGCAGTTGAAGTCACCCACATGTTAGCGTCTGTGTGTTTCTGAAAGTGTAAAGTGTGAGGACCTGCAGAAAGAGTTGATCATTTTGTTCACTGAAGTGTATGAATGCAGACCGTGCACACAGTTGCACACGGCAGCGGCGAGATGCCCATCCGTACGCATTTGCATTTTGAGTTTGAAAGCAGCCTCCATTTTCTGCTTCAGCGTCGTTTTAAAATGAGTCTCCAATACGTGACTCCTCTGTCTGCTGCATTACATACCTCCACACCATCAATCCAGCCAACTCTGAAGAGGGCGGTGCTGTCTTGAGGGTTTTGATTTCTACCAGAGCCGAGGATGCAGCAGACTGTTCATCTCGGTTACGCAACAATCCCCCAGACATTCTTTGCATCAACACAACAGATCATCACACTGACTAAATCAATAACACCATAGCGTAACAGTAGGGTTGTTGTTGTGGTTTTATAAAGGTGTTAGTAGGTAGGTAGGTTGGGCGTGTGTGTGTGTGTAGTCTATATTTGTGAGCGATTTGTTTGTGTTTCTAATCCAAGGTTCTGAGTGGGCTTGGAGTCGTGAGAACCTTCATCGAGGCCACCAGGTCGATCCACAGTGGGAGCAGATGAACAGCTCTCAGCTTCACACCTGTCATTCATTGAGTCATTTCTCCTTCGTACCATCTACACACACAGCACGGTCTTTGGCGAGTTTGGGAGTGAGACTGAGTTGGAAGAAAAGGGTTGACACTGTAGACCAAGTCAGCCTGTGTCTGTTTTACAGTATGTTAATTACCACGTGCATAAATGCATCATTTAAATAATTAAATTTACATCTGGCTCAAACGTACCTCGTGCTGTGAATATTGCTGAAAATTACTTCCCAGTTGTACTGATGATTAAATGCACACCTGATGACGGGGGATATCTTTCCCATAGACCGACCCTGGAGAAACAAAGAAGAAATATAATGAAATACCTGAACGCCTGTGTATGAAGGGGTAGAAAGCCCCCCTTAAAATACCATGGAAACGGATCACTGCTCATCGGGGCTCATTATCTGCCTCGGTGAAGAGATGGACAGGGAGGTGGGGGGCGGGTTGGTTGGAATAAGAGACAGGAGACAAGGTGATGAGGAGGCGCATATGAGTTTATGCATGTGAAAGGAAAATATGGAGAAAATTAAGGGAGAGGGAGGGGGTGAGGGATTGGATGAGATCATCAATATTCCCTCTTCTTCGCTGCACTTACAGACCGGAGACACGGCACACAATCAGACGTGGAGGATGTAATGAGTTTTATACATGGGAGAAATCATTCATACTGTATGTGGCGTTCAGAAACACCAGCTGTTTTTTTCACATACAGTATAGGTTTAGATCCTTTGAGGGTTCCTGTATGAATGAATGTGTCCCCCAGTCGTAGGTCTATCATTTATGGAAAGTTTTATTCATAAGTGAGCTGCTGGATTGTGTTTGGCAAAAACATTGCAATATAATATCAATGCAAAAGTATTTTAAACTGGCTTATTGTTAAAATGCATTTATCAATATGTTCGTATTAATATTGAATTAAAATGACTACGTGTATGGTAAAGGAGGTTACTTACAGTGACAGATGATCTGAGATTTACCAACCAACTGAGAACTTTTTTAGCCTCTATTAGCTCATTGTTTTTGGTTTTATGGCCCCCTAAATGGTTCAGTCCCACTGATCTCATCAACCCTGATTTCAGCAGCAGCAGGCACCTAAAGAGAGTGTACAAACATAAGCCAGTACCAAATGAAAAACAGACAAAATGATCAACTAACTCAATTCAGCTTGTAGCAAGCTGAATTCTCAGGAATAATATCAGATGGCCTGAAACACAACCCCAGTGGGAGGATAATGTTGGTCTGAAAAAGTTGCAAGAAACATTTTCTAGCATTTGTACTGTAGCACTAAACACACTCACTTGGTTGGTTTGGAAGGTATGAAATGTACAATCTGAAATCCAGATCTTTCTGACTGATGCTCTTATTTCCTCTGCAATTATTTATCGGGCACAGAGCAAAGTCTTTTATTTCTCAAAGCACATGTTGAAGTATGAAGCACAAAGTTCTCATTAGCATTATTTCTAAGATTAGACCAGCGCTTTTGCAATTTAGTTTTTTTCTTATTTTTGAAGAGTATGAAGACTCAACCTCAATGAACCTCAACATTTATATGAAAACATTCTGAGACATTCTAGACCCATCATATGCACCCTGAAAAACGTATCAAGGTTTATTATCAGGTCTGTGTCAGCTTGTTTTTGAGGGTTAGGGTTACCGGCCCCCTGGTAGCCAAACATCCATTACTTTAGCTTTAAAATTGGTTTGTTAAGTGTTAGTGGAGAAGTAGGAGACGGCATGATCTTAAAAATAGCTGTATTACCCTTGAAATTTCATTTCTCATTTCCAGGGGGAACCTGAAGAAAACTACATACATTTAACTAATGTGGCAGGTTTAGTTATTTCCCATTTCCTCACAATAATGACCCCAATTTCCAACAAAGACCCCCAATTTTCCATTCCACACAGAAGCAGGAAAAGGCAATTCCAGAGCCAGCATCACACCAAGTGGATTAACATCTTCAAAAGAGTGAGTGTGGTCCAAGTGCTTTGAATTGTCACATGCATTTGATTGCTTTTTTGGCCTTTGGGGCCCGTTAAGGGACAGTGCTACTAGAGAGAAGCTTTTTATCACACTCTGAGTTTAGGTGACAGAATCAGGACCATGGTGGAATTCACCTCTTTGTTTTGGCAGTAATCTCTGTTTTGCAGCAAGAATTGAAGGAGCACCCAAATATCCTGATTAGACGATTAGACGACCAACGAAGAACGCACGAGTGTTATAACCTTATAGCTGTAGCACAGAGGGCAGATAGAGCTGTCAGCTTGTTAACTCTGCTGCCTTCCTCTCCGTCTTTGAAAAGTCTTCAGGTTATTATGCATGACATGGAGGGAGCCGCAATGTGTGCGACGAGAGAGAGGAAGACGGAAAGAAAGCACCTTTAAAATGAGGAAAGAAAGAAGGAGAAATGAGAGGACACAGGTGGGAGCAGAGTGGAGGAGAGAGCAGTAATCCGGATTAAATGTGGACGTGGTGTTTGCTGGCCTTTGCGATAACACACCGTGTGTATGTGAGCGCATATCAGGAGCGGATTTCTTCAGATATTTAGTGTCCTACACTGTGCCAAGACACACCTGCTGCTCCGCCCATGAGGGATTCCAGAAAATCTGAAAGGATCCGTAATCTTTCAGGGACTGAGGTGTAAAGAGGCCCCTCAGGGCAGCTGGTTGTCAGGGACAACATCATGCTCTGCCATGAAAGCTGATGGGGAAACTTGCTGTGGTGAAACATTTGGAACAGGCAGAGTTACCTCCATCTGGGGTGATTCGGCACAACATCGTGTTATCTGCTGCAATATGTTGAGCACTGCTGTGGATGCAAACACACAAGTTAACATAGTTGTTCACTTTGAGCTTCACAGATCAGTTAAAAGATTTCAGAACATTTTTTAAATATTTGCACAATTTTCCTCTCCATTCCTTTCAGAACTAGATGATTTATGAAAAGTTTCTGCATCCTATAATGACTTCCATGCAGTGTAATTTACATTTACATCTCTAAGATACTGTTAATAAAATGAACACAAACAATGCTAAAAAAACAAGGGTCACAAAAGGAGCATGCCCAAACTGCGAACTGTTTGTCTTTAGCGATTTTTGTTTCTCATGAAAGTTCATAATATGCATTTATGCATGAGCCTAAAGGATATGCATAATAAGATGTGGCATCTGAGTAGACAAAGTTATGGAATAACTGAAACAGTAAAATGAATTATAGGATTTTGGGGAAAGGAAACAGAACAAACTATTTCAATGCCAAAAAGATGGTCTTATCTTGCTGAGTATTTATCGGTCACAGAGTGGTTTTTTTTATCAAAGCACATGTCAGAGTCTGGAGCACAGAAGTGCATGCAGTCAGCAGCAAGTTCTCATCAGCATTCATTACTAAGATCAGACCAGCTCTACTTAGGTCGTATACTTCTACAAATCAGATGAACCGATAAAGCTTTCTGCATGGTGCAGCTTATCCTTCTGCTGCAAGCATGAGGCTGAGATACAATGTGATTTGTGCTGAATCCTTTGAAAATAAAATATCTCGACAAAACAAAAAGTCAAACAAATTGTGTCTGATCTTGTTCATCTCCTTTTTAAAAAAATGTATTATTTTTATTATCGTCGTTATTATTGTTGTTCATTGAGTGAACTATGGTCCAATTGGGAGTAACTTAGATGGTAAGTGCGTGGCTACCTTGTGATCGACAGGTCGCTACAACCTCGTTGTCTGGTCTGGGAGTCGTCAGTGTTTTTGTTAACCCTTTCACAGTGTATTTTAAGTTCATGAAAGTTAATCATTACATTTGTGGTTGCCTAAAAATATAATGTTCAGCGTTCAGTTGTACTTAGCGCCCTCCTCTCATCTCACTTCTGGTTGCAAAAACCAAGATGGCAACGGCTAAAACGCTGATCACGTGGCTTCAACAGTTCACAAACCAACGGTTGAGAACGCGGTGACTACGTCCACCTCTTACAGTCTATGATTATTTCTGTGCAGGAGCAAATATAAACACTTTTCAATAAGTGCTTTCACACCTCCATTGCTCTCCATACGTTTTACATAAATCCAGTTGTCTGGGGTCAGCCATCAGCTTTAGGCAAGACAGGAGCCAAAACACAAAGAGAAACAAACTCTGAACTGCTGGTGGACACTAATTAGATTTTCCATCCAAACATTTCACTAATGAAGTGTTTTACAGAGTGAATGCACTCAGAATAACAGGCAGTGTCAATGCTTCGGAGCCCACAGACAGAATTGTTGACATCCCTCTGGCTGAGTATGAGCTGTGTGCTTCATACATCAAAGGACTCAATCAAATGTAGTTTTTAACAGACCAAAAACCAACGTTGACCTATTTGTCTAATGATGACTCTCAGTTAGTTTGCTTTGGGTAGATTTCAACTACATTTCACCCAAGCCCCATGGGAGCTTTGAAAGAGCGTCTATTACAGAGGCAATGGCCTCACAACGTAAACAGGACATTAGGAAGATGAGGTCAGCTGTGTCAGCTCTACCTTTTGTTTCCCAAGTAATGTTGGAGGCAGCATACTACATTCAGTAAACATGATTTTAATAAGGTAAGAAATGAAGTTAGGTAACCAAAAACTCCACATTTGACTTTTTTACGGCATACTATCTTACATACGGTGTTATGATGTTGTGGCACATTTTGACACAACAATACAGTTAATGGTTTGACTGAATATTATACGGTTCATTTACGCACCACTACAGGGTGATAATCTAAAAAAAGTATTCAACATTTTTTGACACATCTCGTTTGGCCTGTGAATGTCCTCAGGCAGTGTGTGGCTGTAAGAGAGAGACGGAGAGAGACTTCAGTTGAGACTTTAGATAGCCGACAGTGTTACACAACCAAATGTGACTTGTTAGCACATGGATGCCCAGCAGGCTGTTTCCCTCTAATGCCTCTGACAGCTCACCTGTCAGCAATATTGTGCCATGTAATAGGACTAATACAAGATGAAAACACCACTCATCTCATGCATGAGACTGGTTTCATTGGGGGGGGGGGATGGATAAAAGATATTTTGGATTAGAATGAATACATAGTGTATTGTATTCATTAAGAGTAGTTGTATGGCCTTTAAACATGGGTCACAGTATTAACTGGGATTGGAGAAGCAACAAAATAAAACAGTGAACTATAATAACCCCTTACAACCAGACTCCCTGAGAAACTTAAGTGCAATACTTGATGCTTCATCATCAAAAGGTTGGTGTTCCTCCTACTTTATCATATTTTGCATATCTTATAGGACCTGTCATTATGCAAAATATGGAAGAGATTTTAAAAAAGTAATGCAGTTTTTTTCTGTAGCTCCCTTTTTGCACTGAACAATCATAAATGAAGAAATCCATCATAGAAGAAATGCAACTCCTTCACCCACAGTTGCCTCAATAGAGCAGCATACAATGCAGTGCTGTGAGGTCTATAGTCACAGACACGCTACAATGCTCACACATCAAGTTCCTATATCTATGTACACATTTCCGCATAAAAAAAAAAAAAAAAAAAATAGTTCTGTCTCTGGGGTTTGTTTGAAAGTATCTGGGAAATGCAGGAAGTCAGAAACTGATGCATAGCAAGCAAATAATCAATAGGACAGATACTAACAAAGAATAAATCTACAAACTCCTAGAATGTATTGAATATTGGAGGCTGATGTAAAGGTGTGACTGAACGCAAGTGAAAATTGGAGGTAGTGTGATTTTGTACACATATGTCCATTTGTGCTGTCAGCTAGAGTAGATACAATGCCTGTACCGTCATGTCTTTGTCATTATTAGATTTTTGTCCTCAGGCTAACAACACTATTGATGTTGTTGTCTAACAGAGGCATCTTAAAATGTACTTCCCTAATAGAGCTAAAGGGGAATTCCCATTCGTGGAATCAGCTTTTCCAGAAAGGCATTACTGATTACTTCTCTCACCGTGGTGTTTCACACAGCCATAAGAGCTCGTGTAGATCAGTGGTTTAGTGGCTCAAGCCTGGTGAACTCACGCTCTCACTACACCGCAGACCTGCAATCGAATAGGACTTTCACGCAGACTGACACACACACACACACACACACACACACACACACACACACACACACA
>NW_022280113.1:789528-801934 GCF_004355925.1 Anarrhichthys ocellatus
ACACACACACACACACACACACACACACACACACACACACACACACAGAGAGAGACACATGTGTGTGAACTCATGCACAGCTGTTGTATTGATCGGTCACATAACGAGACGGGAGGAAGCATGACAAAAGGAGCAGGTTAAGGCTGACTAAAAAGGAGCTATTCCCAGCTCTCACTGTGCTCATTTGATATTATCAATCATTAACTGGTAATATTTCTGACTCATAATGAGCTCGGTTAAATATCTCTGACAAGCATTTAGAGGTAGCTCTGTGTATGTGAGAGCCCTGCTGTGTCTGGGTCGCAGGCGCATTGGAGGGCTAAGGGGACAGCGAGAGAGACAGAGGATAAGTAGACCCTCTGAGTCATGCAGCGAGCATGAACTATTAGCCCGCTAGACACAACACAATGTACTTTTGGAGGAATTTCTCATCCTCTGTATTTTTACTTCCATTGAACTGTATAAGCTGAGCTGACACCTCATAACATGGAGAACACAAGAAGCGCTTGTTGAAAGGTTCTGAAATTCTGTTAAAAATATACAGTTAAATATTAATAAAAGGCTAGAAGTCAATATATTGTGCCTAATGTAGTGTTACAAATGTGTTAAGCAGGGTCACACCAACAGCAAATAATGCTTTGGGGTCACCGATTGGGTTGTGTGGATAACAACACATTGGAAAAATAAGTATATATAAATACAGAGCAAATTATCAGGCTTGGCATGAAGTGATACGATGTTGAGTCATTTTGTCTCTGCCTAAATAAACAGGAACACGAGATGACTGACAGTGAATGAATGACTCTGGGTGGGTGCAGACAGGTGGAAGTAAACTTAAAGGATTACAGACCATGAAGCTTACTTCGTATGGAAGGTGGTAGTGTATGTATTCGAGTGTGTTTGTAAACTATACAGGCTACATGGGCAGACGTGCTGCTTGAGCTATTGTGCTAGTGTAGATGTTGAGTGTGTGTTAAGTGTAGACTAATAAAATGCAGCCCTGTCTCCTTAAAAAAAAAAAACGGCAGGGGGGGGGTAAAAGGAAAAATGAAGTAGTTTTGTTTTGTTCCAATTTACAACACTAATCTTTAAAGACTGCGTCCGTAAACTTGGAGAAAAAGACACGCTTCCCACGAAATGTATTTGAGAGTGCAGTTTAGTTTTATGGGAACGTCATTTTGTAGAAGACAGGTTCTTGGTCAGAGCTCCAGAACTGCATGTGCACGATATCAACTCATCATCTACTTGAGGGTTGAAGTATGTGGGTCACTGATAATTGGTCTTCGCTTGCAAATGTGAAAGCCTGGTCGTCTGAGGTTAGGAAGTCAGCGAATCCATCAAATGATGTCCGTACTGAACGTCATTGGAATCTATATCTGATTGTTGTTGAGACATTTTCCTTGAGATTATTTTAAGGACTTAAACTTAGGAAAAAGTGTGGCATATTCACGGTAACACAATTTTTCTGTGTTTTCGTTTAGCCAGGTGAGAAATTTGACAACGGGGTAAATGAAATTGGCATCAAAGAGTTGGAGGAATTATATGTAGGGACACAATCAGAGGCAAGTTACATAACATGTTCATCCTCACTGACTGACTGCGCTTCTCCACGCACACCTACAAGAGGACTCTTCTCAGTATTTTATGGTGGCCGACACTTTGCATTTGCTAAAAAAAAAAATTTTGAGATGTAATTTTCTGGATAAGTGAGCAATTACACTTTACCCAGTCCTTGTTGTCAGAAGTGGTAAAATTACAGTTCTGTGCCTTGAACGGATCTAACAAGGACACAGAGTCTCATCAGTCACAGGTAGACCGTACGGCAGCAAGTGACTAATCTTGGTAATACTGCCATGTTTCCTGAGCACCATTAGGGGAAGGAGGGCTAACTGTGAGTGTGAGTGAGTGAGTGCCTGACTGACTTGTCTTTTGAATACATAAAATGGTAGCTTCTGAGTTTAATCAAAAAGACTGTTCCTTCTTAACTCATTCAGTTTTGTCCAAATAATTCCTCTTGGCTCATATCAATTATCCGAACAATTTTTAAAATGATGTGTTCTTTCAATCCAATAAAGTAAAAAAATGATCCCGCTTCAACACATTGGAGCCAATTATCTGTTCATTCAGTAAAACATGTACGGCAAAATCTGATCTTAATTTAATCGCTGACATTATATCCATCGTCTCTCCTGTAGCACTTTATTGCCTCATTTCCACTGCATGCTTTGGCTCAATCTGACTCTAATCAACTGTTAGCGGATCGAAGCTGTCGCGACATAATCCTCAACAGGGAAAACAGTTGACGTTGCTCCGTCCATCATGTCTTTTGGAAAGCAAACCAAACGGCGTGGTTTTGCTGGATGAATAAAAGAATTGCGGTCGCTATTGACAGTAGTTTCGCAAATTAAAAATGTCGGGATTTTCACTTTCATCGTGTGGAACCTCGGAACCGCCGCTGTGATGAATCTGGCAGGATGTGGCATGACTGATCACCCAACCGATCACTGTTGAGCCTAATGCAGACTGGCAAGCCATCTGACTGCTGCTGACTCACACATGCACACACATATACATGCATGTTCACTCCCACACAGAAAGTGGTAAAAAGTTGAACCTTCCGCAATCTAAAAGCTTTTCACCCGTCTTTTGAGATAATAACAGGAAATGAGTTCTGAAATGTATACGCATTAAAACTGCATATATTCAGCCATAAATTAGTCTATTTAGTGATTATCAGTCATTGAGTAATTGTGTGTACATGCACAAGCTTTAGCATTGCCCTCCGTCAACAGTGTTGGACTCACGATGGTCAGTTTAAATACAGGATCAAAACCAATGCAGCAGATTAAGAGATAATCTTTTTTCATCCACCTCCACACATTCGTACTCTTTGTCAAAGCCTCCAAAAATGACATTTGAATATTTGTTCTAACTACTGAAATATCTATTTTTGCGCATTATGCCCATGACGCCGTGTTCTTACTGCCCACGAGTGACGCATCAGAGTTGGTCCTTCATCTTTATCTAGAAAACTATGCAGTTCTTTTTCCATAGACTAGTTGTTTATGCATCTGGCCCTGGTGTCACCTAACATGATTTTCAGGAATCACGGCACCTTTCACTGCTATTCTGGCCTGTCAACTTTTGAAAGTACATAGTGTGGCTGTAATATTCTTTACCCTACTTTACACTTTTTTCCCCCTCTGACACACAAACACAGACAGGCACACGCATTCTCGAAGCGAGCACATCTCTGACTCTTGTCTCTGCTGGTCTTGTACCCAGAAAAATATCAGCACTGAGTCACAGTTAACCCAACAAATTATTATCGAGCGATTAACGAAGAAGATTATAGAGCAGGATACATTCATTCACACTTTTGGAAGATAGTCATGGGGTTGAGCTGCCGGCTGGAGTGGTTTTGCTCTCCTACGTGTGTCCACAACTTTAATGAAGATGAGAGATAACAATGTCATTAAGTGAGCTATGTTTATGAGATATGACCCTTCGCCAAAAGCAGACTAGAGAATGAGGTCAACTAGCAAGTTCATTTGTTCATGTGTAAACACATCATTAAATGAGTGTGTCACCGCAAATGTACAATAATCCTATTTCATCCTTATCTGCGGTGTGCCTTGCTTAGTTATGAACATGCAGATACATTGCTGTGATCCATTTTTAATTCCTATGAAACCCCATTTGCCCTGCCAGGCATTAAAAATGATGAAATGTTTCTCATCAGTGACACATTAATTAGCCCTAAATCACTTGAGTAATGACTTGTTTTTAATTCAATTAAGATATTAACACTGTTAAAAATGTTCAATTGCTTTGGCAATGCTCAAATCAGCATCAATATTCCAGCACCCTCATCCGTCACTCTGATTTACATCTATTTGTCACCTGAGCATGTTTCACTGGTATTCAGTATTTTGAAGTTGTAGCTTCTGAAATCCAGACATTAACATAACGCCTATGAGTCACGAGCCTCCAGTTCAGGCATGGAGGCGTATTGTACATCCACACATGCAGCTCACATCCAAAACCTGAATATATAATCCAGCCATTTTTGGATTTTGGTTTAGTTATTACACCCAAGTGATACGTGAAATGTTGAGAGGAAGCTGGCATATGTGTGGGGCAGAGGGATGTTTGTCAAAACAAACTCCCTGGTGTTTTGTTTTAAGTCTCCTTTCCTTTTTGATGTCATAGTTTTGAATTGTTCAATTTTTTTAATCAACATTTTTGGTAATAAATCAGAAGTAAACACTAAAAACATAGATTATATGTTGAATATGTCATTCTTCAATCTGAGATTAAGTGCCACAAAGTATGACAGATGCACGCTGGAGAGAAAACTATTTTAGCCCAACATTTGACTGTCCAAAATATATAACAGGGCAACTGAGGCTGAAGACGTTTGCATGGGCTCAAGAAACAACCATAAGGAAAAGTGTTTTGAAAAGAGGAGCGCAAATAGTGCATTGAAAATTACTCCAGAGATGATATTGTACTTCGCTGACCTGAATCGCAATGCAGGCAAAAAATGGAGCCCTATAAATAGACAGAAATATAGCATCAGCGCAACATGCAGGACACAATAATAGAAAAAGCCTTCTTTTCCAGAGTTTTTTGGGACAATTTTTCCTTTGTATATCCTGAATTGACTCAGTCAGATGAGGAGAGTAACTGAGACGCTCACAGGGTGCCTTGAGACTGGTCCGACCGTCGCTTGAGCATACTTCAGTGTTAACAGTCTGATGGTAAAATTATACTTAATTAATCATTTAGTAGGCAGTATGCTGGAAATACTGATTGAGTATGTAGAATGCAGTACATTAGCATGCGTTTACGAACACAGCCCATGTCTCTCGCTGCAGAGCGGCAGCAATGCAATCAAGTGTAGAGTCACTTGAGTTGTGAGTGAGGAAAAGCCAGGAGTCAATCAATGGTGGTATTAAACAGGCAATAAGTGTGATTCACCACAACCTTGAGAGGTCATTGAGTATACAGCCATAAATGAGCAATCAAAATATGATGCAGTTTGGCGCAGCAGTACGCGAGACTAGCCGTGGACGGACACAAAGATGCACACACACACTCACACACACACACTCACACACACACAATCTTTCATTAGCTCCTGGCAGAGAAGAGAACTACAGTAACCTCGTTGGTCATAATAAAGGAGCATGTCACCCAGTGTAACACTGTGGCTTAAGTAGTTTTAAGTCGTTTCTGGACAGCGATGGAGGCACAGAGGATATAAACAATGTCAGGGTTTAACTACACGGACAATGCTTGTTAGCATGAAAAAGTAGTTGATCCACATAAGAGAGTGAGTCATACACATTTCATTACATCATCATTTTTCTTGTTAACACAATGATGAGCGAAGCCAAAGTACAAAAATAAGTATGAGAAAATACAGCACATAATGTCACAGAATGTGTAGTGATTTATTTGACAAGAATGAGACAAGATGGAAAATTGTCCTCTCTCTCTCTCTCTCTCTCTCTCTCTCTCTCTCTCTCTCTCTCTCACATATGTTTGGTAACCATCAGCCCTGCATGTCTATCCGCACTGACAAAGACAGGAGGACACTGATAGTGGTTGCCTAGTCAGACAGGCGATTTGACTGTTGACGTACAATATCCTGGCAGACATCCTGCTGTTCCATCAATAAGAATTGCACTACAGCCTGTAGCCTCATTCCCAAATTGAATGATAGCAAAGCTGTTTGTTTTATCAGCTTGGGCGTATGTCTTTACTTTTAAATGACCCGTCTCTCTTCCAAAATGTGACAAACAAAAAAAAGGAATAGATGATTAGTTTCTACTTATGGAAGTCATGAAATAAATGTCCGGGGCCACAAAAGACCATAAAGTCAAAACACAACCATAAAGATGGTATCATTTCTCCTGTTAACATTTATTACTCACTATTTACTCAACTACTGGACATGTACAACTCAATGTGCTTCAACAAGGTGAGACTATGAACCAACACCGCCAGACTGGAAGGCCATTTGGAACAAGCCCAAGCACCATATCAACACAGCGTTACAGCCAAAGATTTTACAGTGGCGGCAGAAGGCTGTCATACCCGACATGAATGAATCGTACTATTTCAGCTTTAGCTCTGATAAGACATAATGCAGTTTATGATGGGCAGGAAGAGACCATGTTTAAAGTCCGTCTAAACAACCGCTCTACTTTCACAATAAAAAAATGATAATAGGTGGATGCTGGTTAATCCATGTTATAAACAGTTTCATTTCAGTACATTCACACTGGATCTCACTGTTGGCGTATGCTGTCCTCAGCACCAATGTGTTTAGTTGGGACGTTTGCCATACATTTGCTAAGTAATACAGCACCCCCCCCAGATTGCCAATCCCAAAAGGTAAAGTCTGGGGTAATTACATAAGCGTAGATTGTAATGTAATATTGTTCAATGACTAACCTCGTGTAAGCATCAAGCAATTAGCTGCTGCACACCAGCTGTTTTGCAACAGGGCAGCAACTGGGTAAGAGCCAGAGCACTAAGGACAATTCATGGACTGTCAGTGCGTTCAGTAATAAACTGTGTGGTGTAGACAGTGTAGAGAATGAAATGTTTCGCCTGTCGTAAATACTCACTAGAAAACCAAATGTGTATTAATCCGCAGCTGAATATGGTTCCCCCAACATGCTTTGTTTTTTTTTTGTTTTTTTTGGGGGGGGGGCAGAATTAACGGTTTCCTTATATTACAACGTTCACTTTTTAGCCGCATCAAAACATTATCAGTCCTCCTTCAACCGTTCTAGTGAGAGCAGATATGTGAAGGTTAATTCACACGTATAGGGCAATATTTATATTTGGCATCTGTCACATTTCCACATCATCATCTTTTCAGCGCGGCATCATTTTGACAGGATGACAGCAGTGCACGTTTCTAACAAGTGTGTTGCTCTGCACTTGCTCTTCTTGAGGTTTCTTCCATTTTCTCCTCTTTAATGAGTTTTCCAGGGGGGGGAGTTTTCCTTTTCTGAAGCAAGGGCCTAAGGACAGATGTTTTCGTATGTATGCTGCACAGATTGTATAGCCCCTTGAGGTAAATTTGGGATTCGCGATATTGGGTAATCAGAAATCAAAGTCAACTCTACACTGTACGCGAAAATCAGATCCACCGAGAGACTAATTGTCATTTTATATGAAGAAGAAATGAACGCAGGTACGGACGGAAACATTAGCAACATTAAGGCAATAGGAGGGTAATTACAAGAAACAGGAGAAAGAAAGATAAGAAACTGAGCGAGGTTGCATGTGCACACAATGGCACATTCAGTACAACAGTGTCACGACACAGGTCACACAGACAAAGCAACCTGTTGAACAGGCATTGACAACTGAACATGTGAACAAAACTAAGCATATTAACGACAGGAGGATACAATATATCGGGCTATTCCTGTGTCAAACAACACAATTCATGGAGAGCTTTGACCCGAAACAATTACAGCCCGTAAATAAAGATATTTTGCTGTAAGAGTTAACTGCACGCCATGATATCCTCACAATGTGAGTTTCATATTTCTCTGAAAATCTATTTCAGGCCAACAGGCAATGCCATCTGGTGATAATCATCACCACAGGGCAGCATGACCGTGAATAGGAATAGAAAGGAAAAAAGAAAAAGCCTGGGATATGAGACATAATGGCACATGAATATCCATCCAGTGGCCACAGACGGGAGGTTCACTTTTCATTTCACTCTAAGCTCTTAATGGCGCAGACTTTTATGTTGTATGAGATCAGTTTTTATTTCATGTAGTTTTGTGGCATTCTTTCATGTGTGAGTTAGATATGAGGATATGCAGTATGCAACAATGGCTTGGTACTTACCTGGAATTAATACATTTTTATTCATAACACTACACATGTATTACCCATTACATTCATTGTATTCATAGTGCATCAATTTGACCTTAATCTGCCTCATGTATGCCTACTTCTGTTTTTCATTTCCTACATTTCCCCAGAATACCTCTCTTTGTCTGTGCATTGGCTTGAAGTGAGCGGGAGTCAGTTGTACCGCAATCAAGTGACATATCAATCAAGGTTTTATTGCACATTTACTTAAAGTGCCATTAAATCCTACGTTGAACATGTGTAAAGATATAGTGGAGTAATGTTTACCCTCTGCGAGCTTCTCCATGCTTTGTTGATACAACCCGGTCAGCCTGGGGCAGGCTTTTAGTGCATGTTCGTGCATTGTGAGCGTTCTCCACTGGCAAGCTCACTGCTTCCGCTCTGCACTGCTCTCATATTGGCGGTTACAGCTGATAACTCGGTCCAGAGTGATACCGATGTTGCGCAAGCCTACAGCATTCCATCCTCCAGTTCCCCTTCAGGTAAAAACAGTCAGCACCGTTAGCTGCAAGCCACCGGCTCAGCCGTCGCCAGAGAGTTGCTGAGAGGCAATAGAAATGCTACCTTTAACAATATTTAATATTATAGAGAAATGTCAAAGCCTTAAGGTAGGAAGATGCTTTTCTTTATCACTGAACTGCCAGAACAATATGACTAGAACTGTCATCAGTTTAGACACCCTGCTTTAAATTCCACAGCAGTGACTGCAGCCGTTATTCTTACTCACAGTGTGTATCGGGCCAGGAGAGTTCACAGCTAATATTCCCACAGTGCTTAGCTCTGTTCCACTGCCCATCAGGTGCATATTAAAAGCCTGTGTTGGTGGATCGGGCGGGAAAGGGGCTCATCGTGGTTCCACGCTGTTGCCTAACCTAACAAGGCAGGGAGAGTCACAGTCTATTTTTATGATAAGAACACAGACTTTGGTGCATTGGTCTCCTTACTTTTTAAAAAAAATGACAGGCCAAGTTAATTATTACATAACCAACCACTTTGAAACTGCATGACTTTGTTTCTGCAAGTCAACACTAAGAGCAAGGACGTGGAAAAAAAGCACTTTGGAATTGCCTTGTTGTTGAAAGATGCGAATACATTTATTTGCCTTAACAGAGTATGGAAATATAGAAGAGATTATAGAAATCTGTGATGCGTTTACAAAACCATAAAAATAACCCAAACATGATGAGAATACACCACCGTCTATTATTTTATGTAATATCATCTTTCATCTCTCCACACCTGTGACCAGAGCAGTATGCATATTGTTATTACCCATACGTTGTAGGTGGCTGTTCATAAGCGCATCAACTAAAAGAAGTAAATAAACACAAACTGAATATATTTACTCACCCTATGTGCCGGTTATCATCCCGGGCACCGTCACAGTCTTTAGTGAGGTCTAATCATTGGTTGCAGAACATGCCAAACATATTCATACAAAAGGGATGTCAGAGCTGTAATTATAAGAATTTATGACACATGTTGTAGCCTCACAAAGGTTTGTCTATTTTTAGGATGATCCCGTCTCATAAAGAGGAACCCACAGAAGGCATTAATCAACCACGAGAGCAGGATGGATTTGATCTAAATCTAAATAGAAGCAGTGAAGGATCTTCTGACATTTGTCTCTATATGTCTTTGTTTCCTCATGCTTTCCACGCTCCCGCCTGCCGTTTAGATATCAACTCCTTTCTCCCCCTGAATTGGCCGCATGCACGCTGATTTACATACTCTTTTATCATTGGTTGCCTGGATGTTACACTGCAACAGGCTGCCCTCTGCTGATTGGTTGCAGCTGCACGAGGGCATGGAAGCTCTCTCACCAAAACAGGCATAAAAGGCAGCTGTGGGGACCGGACGCGCAGGAGCGATTTTAAAAAGGAGCTTTGACAGAGAACCACCAGTTAAAAAAAAAAGAAGAAGAAACAAGCAAGTGAAACAAAGCAAGAAAGGAAGCTCAAGATGAGGACTCACAAGAAACTGCTGTAAGAGAGATATTCAAGGAAATCTATTTAGAAAGGTTGAAGTCAGTGACAGGTGTTTTCATTTGCAGTGTCAGTTTTATAACAGCTGTTGTAGCCGCTGTGGAAGTGAGTCGATTTGAGATAGTTTTTTTGGGACATCCCCTCCACAAAGAAAAAGCAGCATTGGGACATCCCCTCCACAAAGAAAAAGCAGCATGTCTCTGGAGGTGAAGGAGAAGACGCAGGTGCGACTAGTCTTTCTGGGGGCAGCAGGAGTGGGCAAGACGGCCCTGATCCAGCGCTTCCTCCAAGACACGTTTGAGCCCAAACACCGGCGCACAGTGGAGGAGCTGCACAGCAAGGAGTATGACATCGGCGGGGTCAAGATCACAGTGGAGATCCTGGACACCAGCGGCAGCTACTCCTTCCCGGCCATGCGCAAGCTCTCCATCCAAAACAGCGACGCCTTCGCACTGGTGTACGCCCTGGATGACGCCGAGTCACTGGAGGCCGTCAAGAGCCTCCGGGATGAGATCATGGAGATCAAGGAGGACAAGAACATGCCGATCGTGGTGGTGGGGAACAAGTCGGACCGGGAGCAGGAGCGTCAGGTGTCCAATAAGGACGTACTGTCGACCGTGGAGCAGGACTGGAACAACAGTTACCTGGAGACGTCGGCGAAGGACAACACCAACGTGGTGGAGGTGTTCAAGGAGCTCCTGCAGCAGGCAAACCTTCCCAGCCGCCTCAGCCCGGCGCTGCGTAGACGCAGGGAGACCTTTCCAAAAGACACAGACTTTCGTCCGCCCATGAACAAGACCAACAGCTGTATTCTGTCCTAGTGATAGACAGGAGGAGGAGGAGTGTTGGTTTGTCTCACGAAGGGACAAGAGATGAGAGCACTCGGAGAAAGAGATTGAAGAGAAAAGCCTGGACTTAAGTCCGCGGGGGCGTTAAGTGACTGAGATAAAGGATTGTGGACCAGCTAAGGACACTTCAGGGTTCAAAAACTGAGAGGAACAGAAAGTGAGGAGGTGAAGGGTATTAAGACTTGACCTGAACTGACTGCCAGTGGGGGAAAAAAAAAAAAAAAAAAAAAAGGACGCCGCATTAATTACTCAGTTGTTCACTCAATGTAATGTTGTTGCTGCTTATTTGGTGACATGCTGCTGGTGTGTAGATCAATGTATACCTTTTGATATTTTAAATTGAACTGTTCACTTGCATAGAGATTTGGACTGTTGCCAACAGATTGTTTACTGCGGTATGTGTAGAAGTTGTATGTCTCACGTAAATTGTTTTGATTTAATAATTCAGTGTATGTAGCACATCATCATGTTTACATTTTGTTTTGTATTCAATTCCAATTTGCCAGAGCGTGATATTACCTGTTTAAAAAAAAAAAAAAAAAAAAAAAAAAGTGGTGAAATGCAAATATAAACTGTTGATGCACTTGTCATTTTCTAAATGACCGTTCAAAGTGTTTTTCTTGTTCATAATTTGGATTTTTTTTTTTTTTTTAAACAATGGCATATTCTGACAAATGTTATATTGCCGTTTCTTTAACAAATGTAAGTGGAATGTGTATCTAACTGTGTAATAAAAGATATAAGCATAAAAAAAAAGAGAAATGTGTTGTGTGAAGTTGTTTATAGGTTATGAAATCATTGCAGTAAACAATTATGTAAAGGAGGTCGGTTATGAAACGTAAATCGATCACACGTGAACATTTAGTTTCTTTAAGGAAACCGTGTCAGTGCACCAAGTAATGACAATATACAGAAGAAAATTGTTTTTTTTAGCTACGGAATATATAGTGTATTGTAGGAGTGGTGTCATTTTGACTGCCATCTGGTCAAATGTACATATATTTGAAGCGGGAGGAGTCCTGAGTAATATCCTAAGAACAGAACAAACTGATTTCTGAAGGCCACCGATATTCTGATGTCCGTTCAGGTAGAAAGGGTAAGAATAGGACAATAAAACTGACTGTAATATGCACAGAGAAGTACGTTAGAAGCATCTACGTGTTAATGCACATATTACAGAACCGTGAATACCGACTAATTGTGGGCGGGGTTCCAGCTAATTTATTTTGTCTTAAAATGTGTCGAATAAGACAAAAAGGAACCACGGAAATGATTCTGTGTGTTGTTCAGGGTTCTTCAACGTATTCGTTATTGAAATAAGTGACTCAAACTAGACAATGAATGTGTAAAGTGGACGGAAATCAAGAGTGAGATTTACATTTCTCAACCGCCAATATACGTTATCAGATCTCTGTCGCCATCTGCTGATGACAAAAGCACATTACATCCCCTGAAACTAGTAATATAAACTCAAACTGTATTCATAGTCATTACATACATACATACATACATACATATATACATATATACATACATACATACATACATACATATACATACATATATACATACATACATACATATACATACATACATATACATATACACATACACACACACACACATATACATACATACATATACATATACACACACACA
>NW_022280113.1:801944-826703 GCF_004355925.1 Anarrhichthys ocellatus
TTTTTTTTTTTTTTAACTTCAGTATTCAAATATCCAGACAGACTTTCCTGCATATTCTCATTAGTGTTAAAACTAAATAAATGTGAGCTGACGCTGTTGTCCATCACCAGTCTGGAGTGATTGAATTGATGGACAGCACGTACACAAACTGTTAAAGCCTCATCGATCGTCTGTCAGAGATGACTTTTCCGAACCATAAAACAGACTTTAGCAGTCAGGGTTTGGCAAAAAAAAAGAAAAGAACCTTTGAGCATCACAGAATTTTAATTTGAATAGTTCAACAGCGATTCTGTTTAACAAAACAGGTTATGGTGCAGTTCCTGAAATAGCTGTGCACGGTTCCCCCTCAACGAAACCTGCCGAGCGGAGACGCACACACACACTCACTCCACGCCATCAGATTAGACTGAACCAAGTTTCCTGTTTTCTATTTGAGGAAGTGGCATTGTAAACGTTTGCGGGCAGTTCCTCTTTCAGGACACATTTAAACGGTCTTCCGCACTGCTTTCTTGTTCATTTGCGAAGGGAAGGAGGCCTAGAAGCTGCAGGCAGGCAGGTGTGTGGATTTGTCATCTCGTACCACAGAGCGCTTCTTCAGCTTGTGTCTCCGGCGGACGTTTGAGGATTTCTGGACAGTCATTTCACGTACACTATCTTTTACTTTAGTATTACTTTTATTAGCGTTATGTGGTCAGAGTTGAGCCGCACTGGGGGAAGCCATTCATATGGCCGTGACTCGTTTTCTCAGATGTCTTCGCCCCTGGACTTGGTCAAAGCTCCTCAGCAGATTAAAGCGACTCTGAGGCGTTTAGAACAAGTTCAGGGTCCTGGGCAGAACACGGCAAGAATATTATTGAGTGCGAGTGCGTGTGTGTGTGTGCGTGTGAGATGAAATGTCAGCCAAGTTGTGTTTTTTCTGTCTCTGCAGAAGACATGTCACATCTATTGTCTATTCTATTTTTACCCTGGGCCTTATGTCATGTGAGAGATAGACTAATGCACACTTTCACATCATCAATAAAAGTAGCAATGAATGTTTCTTTAATTGAATTCCTGTCAGAAGTTAGATTTGGAAATTATCATTACCCAAAATGTCATTTAAAGGTTGATTATATACACGGACACTGTATACCCACAAGAATCATGGGCATCATTGGTCACCTTTTGTGCATCAAACTTCAAAAACATTTGATCTACTATGAAACTCGTTTAGTTTACTTTTCGTGTTGGATCACATCTCTCTCTCTCTCACACACACACACACACGCACACGCACACGCACACGCAGTATTTATCAAAAAAAGAAAAGAAAAAAAAGAAATCAAGGCACATTGCTGCCATTAAATCCAGAAACTCTGCCAACATTACACCAAAACGTCCGACGCCGTGCTGTATTTCCTGTTAAGTGCTGTATAATATACACACGGCAACCGTAAAATGACATCACGTCATGCAATGCAGAGCTCTTTTGGCTCAAGCGTTATCATTAGCATTCTCATCTAACCGAAGCTGAGCGCGACCGTTTGAAATGTCACGCTTCATGAAGCAAGCAGCCTCAGCTGTGACTGAAACTGCTACTGAGAGTTTAGGTTCAGGTGTGAAGCCACTGACCGTACATGTGTCTGGCAGTTCCAGGAATGTCTTCACACTTCCAATGTAAGCTGTATGTGCACTAATGCACTTTGCTACATTCAACCAGTTGCTTATGTACATCCAAGCGTTTGCCACTTTAAATCTGCATGGAGGAAAATAAATAAAAAGATGACAGACATTTACTCACCCAAGATGAATTGTTTTATTTGCCAAATCCTGCAGCGTACCGAGAGGCTGCACACCATACATTGTGTTATTTATGTTGTTAGGTTGTAGGAAGCATATACAGTATTAGTGAAGTGAAACAGTTTGTATTGTTTGTACAGTGCCACTATGTAACAACAGTGGAATAAAGCAGAATTTGAGTTGCTTCATATGTCACATGCAGGGAATATAACCAATCTCTTGTCATGTTTATCAGCAAAACAAACAGGACCAACAGGTTCTTGGTCATCGGTGTGTGTGTGTGTGTGTGTGCAGGAATGCGAGTGAGAGTGTGTGTTGCCTCAGTCGTCGACAGCGATGTTGCGGAACAGATAGGCCATGGACTCTCCGTTGTGGGTCCGCCGGATGGCCTCAGCCAGGATCATACTGACATCCACCGTTTTGATTTTTGGACACTGAAGCTTCTGCACCTCATGAGGTACAGTGTTGGTCACCACCACCTGGAGGCGCAATACAACAGCCTTAGTGCATTGGTGTCAGCCTCTTTTGTTTTAAATGGCAAGGGGGACTTTGCTGCCCTGAGTCTAGGTTCTCAGGATGCACTACAACTCTCACGCTAGAAGAGACCAGACCAACTATGGGGCACTTTCTGAACTTGACTTTCTATAATTTTACAACTCAAACAACTCTAAGCATGAGCATTTGATTAGTTGGGCTGCTTGAGGCGGTACGTAGTCTGGGAATAATGGTTGCATTACAAACACATGGAAATGATATTATCACATAACTCTGCATACAAACAAACCCCCAACTATGTTATTTATTGAATGTTGAAACCTCACTCATGAAAGCAAACCTTGAAGACGCCTACATCTACACTTCCGCACACAGAGGACTGAGGAGAGGAGCCGCCAAGCGCAGACAGAGGCGTGTGTGTGTGTGTGTGTGTGTGTGTGTGTGTGTGTGTGCGCGCATCGTCCACACGAGGCATAAAAACAGCACTCGTGGACTCATCATGACACATGTTGTTATAGTTGTCATATTCGTTAAGCCTCCGCAAACCATCATGTTGCAGTTATCATCCATGCCTGTCGAAAATGTCATCACTTCATAATTTTATCCTCTCAGTCATGCGTGTGTGAAATTGTCATAATTAGCATGTGAATTCATACTTGAGTCCAAGTGAATTTGTGCCAAATTTGAAGAAATTCCATTTAGGCGTTCCTGAAAATGGATCGGATGGACGGACAATCCGAAAACATAATGCCTCAGGCCGTGGTTCTAGCCGGCGTGGAAGCTTAAAAAAAACATTGTGGGGGGGGGAAGCCTCCGAGTGCGTGACAGAGGATTTTGTGTTTTCCTACATAAATCAACATTTCCACCCAAAATTGATGCATAACGATTTACAAGAATGTAAATGACAGTGTTGTCATCAAAATATCCATCTATGTAGGCGTATTTTACAATCTGAATACGGCGCCTTTTAAAAATAGCAGGAAAATACGTCGCCATCGACTTTAGAGCCGTTTTTTGTTTGCGCCTGACCACTCATTTTAAGACCAACGCGCCCAATTACATTTGCTTAGATAGGGCTCTTTAAGTTCAAGTCTGTCTGTCATCAGGTTTGTATTATGAGTGATGGTTTCTTTTCTTTAGCTTCAAAACTCCGAGACATTTATCGAGGCACTAGATAACCATGAAGACTATAAAAAGTCTTATAAATAAAGCCTAAATAAATATGGAGGGATACATCACAAAACCGTGACCATGCTTTGTTTCAGGAAGATCAATCGATATATACGCAAACTACTGGAAAGTATTTACGCCGTGATTGTTTTTCGTTCTTTGAAGAGGATGGCAAAATGCGAATCCACAGTATGTATTTGTACTAGAGTGCTGGGATTGGACTACATTGACTATACAAAACTACTTAATTAGATCACTTTACTGAATGTAGATATAAGTCTACCTTTTGACACACATTTCCATGATTTTTTAACTCCAGTGACGAGCTCATTACTTTACCTCATCGATGGCGGACTCCTCTATTATTCTTGGTGCATCTGCAGACAGCAGGCCGTGTGTGGCCATGATGTAGATCTTGTAGGCTCCTCTCTCCTTCAGGGTTTCGGCTGCTGCAACAAAGTCCTCCACATCATCTATGATGTCATCCTGAGAAAGTGGCCACGGGGTTGGGCATCAAAGAAAAAAGAAAAATACATATATTTGGATTGCTGGAGGATCTGACATTTCTGAGAAGACTTTTTTTTTTTTGGGGAGGTGGCATGACTAACGAACGACTAACTAATGAATCTGATTACAGAAATACCGCATTCATGAGAAACATCAGCAATGAACTCACGGAACTCCACAAGAACTAACAAACGCCACATGGCAAATAATTTTTCACACAAACTTGCACAATAAACAACCCCCCCCCCCCCCCTTACAGTATGACATTGGATTTCCCCAAAATTAAAGCAATTCCAACTCTTAAATTAAAATGTTCCATTCCTCAAAAAGAGGCATGAATTACTAGTAGCTTCAATAGTTTTAAGTAAGTCACATTAAAGTTTGCGTTCTTACAACAATGATGGCGATTCTGCCTCCTACGTCTCCAACGACAGTGATTGGCGGCTTCTCCTTTGCCATCATCACTGAAAGACAGATGAGATGAAAGAACATTTACTTTCCGAAAAAGATGAGAGGGGGGGGGGGGGGGGGGTCTGTCCACCAACCCAATTCAGGAATGGATTCTTGGTGAGAAGGGATTTGATTCAAAACCTGCAAACGTCATGCGAGACCACTCTACCCCCGCAAGCTTCCATGTACCACGGCACCGATCCAATAACTGCTGAGACCTAATCAGACTTGAGACTTGGTTTCTATGGTGCAACTGCATGTGGATGCTTTTGATTTAGCAGGAAATGGGCAAGTGGGTGTAGAGCACAGCCTCTTTTAGGAACCACAGACCAGGATCGATTGTTATTTGTAATAATAATCTAATCAAATACCATTTGTTTTTTACAGATTACAATATTGACGTTAAGAGCATAATTGATCTTGGAGCTTATCCAACCCCCTCAAATTGAATTCTCTCAACCCCGACAGACATATTAAAATATCGTGAGTACTTTCTTAGGATTTCAAGTAATAATCGATCCAGGACTAGAACCCACCACATCTGAATTAAAGGGTCCCAACGGGGCCCTGACCATGCCAGAAACCTTCTTCCAAACAGCAAGGCATGTTCAGGGCTCACTTCCCAAATCCACCACAACACCACCCAGCCAGGCATCTGTGCAAAAACTAAAAATCAAAACTTTCCAAATGGTTACAGGTTTGAAAGGGAAGCCAAGAAACTAGAATCAAGCCGTTTCTGAGCCCTCGACTCAAAGCGGATCAAGCAGAAAGATGCCAAAGCTTCCAACAAGTATCCTCACCACTAAAAACTATTTCCATCTCATGATCCAAGTATTCACAAAGTCTGCTCGGCCCACATTACTGTATGTAGGCTGGTTTCATTTCCCAATTCATTTGAATATCTTTGTATAAAGTCCCGTTTGACCCAGATGCAAGTTTAATAAAAAATAAATGTCAACATTCCCCGTGTATTTGTATTGTTGAACAGATCCAAGAAAAAAAATAAAAAATTATGTTTGACCTAAATTCCTTTCAAACCTCAGCAGTACGAGGTATGAAATACCTCACATCAGTAAGGATGACACCAGCTTTGATTTAGCTGCAGGAAGAGGCCAAAAATAAAATGGACTTACACAGTTCTGCTGCACTGGGGAGACATCCATTAATCTCAACTTGCAGTGCAGTAAAATGGTGAGATCCTTGTATACAGTACCTAGATTCTACGCGGTGGTGGGCGGCAGCTTTACCTTTGCTGCACTAATTGGTTTTATAAAAAATGTAATGATGAGGCTAGCACCATGTGCTGGAACTTTTTTTAAATTGCAACAAAGGCAGCAGTGTAATAACTACGACAGCGATAACTAACGGCGTTGGGTGAGAGGACGCTGGACAGGTCGCCAGTCTATGGGTGACTGAAAAATAATGAATGTTGTTTTCACTGCCCAATCCTTCATCGCTGCCTAATCTTTACAGCACAAGTGTTTGTGATTATGTATTCATTACTGAATGTTCCGATGTGAAATGAAGTGAAAGCCCTCAGTAACTCAGTCATTCCATGCAGGGAGGCATCAAAAGGCAGCGCAAATGGATTCAAGCCGTAGCATCATACTTGGGAGCTCTATCCCAGGAAATGGGGCAGGAGGTCTGCTGCCTGCGTTGTGGAGGAGGGGGGGGGGAAGATAGGATGGTAGAGAAAATGTTATTGCACAGTCAGACATACAATGGACAAACCATTACAGAGCACATAAGTGCTATCCAAAACAAACTCTTACAGAGGAGGAGCAGCAGCTGTGTTTAGGGTTAATAAGCCTTGTACCATGAGTTGACCTTGCACGTAATCAATGCATGTGTGAGGCAGAGAGAGAGAGCGAGGGAGAAAGAGAGAAAGAGAGCTGTATGAGTGTGACTCAGCTCAGCTCCTGCTGGGGAAGAGGAAGAGACGGTTGACATAAAAACATTTCCAAGTCGAGGGGGGAGAAAGAGGAGGAGGAGGATGGTGAATTCAGCTGAAAAGAGGAAAGGAAATAAATTCGGAAAAGGAAGAAAGAAACGGGGCAACGTCAGCCACCGTCTGCAGCATTTCACAGCTGGCTCCGACGACACCTGTGGCAGGGCTGACCTGAAACGTGCCGAGAAACACTGTGTGCTCGTGTTACTGCAAGGTCAGCAGGGGCAGTAAGCTGGCGATTTCAGGCAGCCCTGAAACTGGTCCTCACTAAGAGGTATTTCGATTACATAAAAAAAAAAATACATATAAAAAAGAAAAACATCCCAAGGCATATGTGATGTTTAACGAATCCAGGAACTCAACTCTGACGAATGATTTCTGTGGCTACAGACACACGAGCAGCAGATGTCAAGTTGCCTTGGCACCAAACGCTTCTCAGAGTCGGATAAACACACGAGCCTGAAACTCGAGCACTCTAGTCTCCCCGTTGGAAATGTAACTCTCCACATCACCCAACAAAAGAGCAGAACTGGTCAGGAGTTACAGTTTCTCTTTATTTGGCCAAGACGACGGAGGAAGGAAAGGTTCCTGTCTGCAGTGGAAACACTTAATACACTTAACACACATTAACAATGAATAAGATCCCGGCTGACGATGCAGTTCATAGCTGCATGCATGACCCCTTCTATGAATGAAGAAAAACTGTTTGTGACTGACCAGAAAACATCTCGCACCTTGCACTCATCAGTGAACTGTTGGTGAAAGTAAATGATGAGCGATTGGCAGTTCTCCCCGTCACAAAGATGAGAGGAAACAAACACCCACGGCACAGTCTTGGTCTTTTCACGCGACACCGGGCCAAGAAGAGCAGGTTCGGAGGAATGTGTACCAAAAAAAAAGCAACTTTGTTTCCATACAGCCAGTAATACAGAATCAGTCATGAAGCCGTGCTGGGTGTCTTACATGGCAGCTCCAGGCCGGTGTGTCCTTGGGTGGTGCGGGACGGGGGGGGAGAGAAGGGGGGTGAGTTTCGGCCGTCGACCATGTCCAGCTCTGAATGATGGGCCTCCCCGTGCATCACTGCCAGCCCGAGTCGCAGCCTCTCAGCGTAGGACTGGGCTCTGAGACGGACGGAGACACGAAAGAGTCAAAGAAAATGACAAACAAACCAACGAATACGCGGGCAAAAAAAAAAAGAAAGAAGAGCGGGACGTTTGCACGGAAGCTTTAACACACCTACAAAAGACGAAGTGGTGATATGTAAAGACAAAAGCACGATCCTAATGTGACGCTAAAGAAAGGAACTCTATGCTGTGACAGCAGGAGGAGAGATGCCCTGAGAATGGAACTTGAGGCTTTCTTGTTACCTCTTGGCAGCTGAAGGAGACTTTGCAACAATTATTGCATTCCTGTAGTCTGGGATCTGAGAAAAAAAGAAAAACAGAATAAAATATTACAATACATTGGTTCCAAAACCCATTCGTTGATGTCCAGCTGGACACTATCACTGTTGTGACTCTGTGCTTGTGTCCAGGGTCACTCAACCTCACCTCCTCCTGGATGTACTGGATGAGGAAGGGGGAAGCCCTCAGGTTGTCAACCGGGAAGCTGAAGAAGCCCTGGATTTCTTTCTGGTGCAGGTCCATGGTGATGATGTGAGTTAGCCCTGAAACACCAAAGACATACGTGCATCGTCAGTAGGGGAATTGCAATATTGCCCAAACCCACCTTGCACACTGTCTGATGAGTGCACGGCTCTAAGTGGCTCTGTTATGTGCAGCTCAATCTTGGGACAGACCTGAAGACTAGCTGAAAACCTACAGAGACTGGAAAAAAACACGCAGAGAGATTGTTCCCACCGCCACACGCACATATTATCTCGTCTTTGACAGTCGGGAAGGAGCATACAACTTACGTCTCTGTAAATAGCTACATAACAAAACACAGTCCATACCGGCTTTAGCTAACATGGATGCTAGCAGCTTGCAGACAATGGATCCTCTCTTCTTCATCTTGCACTGCTTGCTGTAAGGAAAGTAGGGAATGACCCCGATGATGTTCTTGGCACAGGACGTCTTCAGGGCGTAGGCCATAACCAGCAGCTCCATGATGGCCGTGTTGACATCTCTGAGAAAACACATTGAATTTAAGAGATTAGATTCGATTTCACAACTCGCAAAATCATCATGCCGGTGCGCGATTAGTCTGAGGCGCCAGTCGACAACAAAGTCGATCCAAAAACGGGTATAGATGGAGATGTTGATGAGCTGGTGGGGGATTGAAGAGTCAGCGGCTTAACGTTTGTAACATGGCCGCCATCCAATAAACCGCTGTCAATAAAGTCAACGCTGTATGACGTTATGTAACCTGTTTTTATTCCCATCGTTATCACACGCCCTGTTATTAGACTCCAACTTAAGCGGCCTTTCTTCTGAGCCCTAAGCCAAAAATAACCTTGAACGTTACTGGCTGCTGTTATATGATTTAGGTTGGGACAAAATAAACACAGCCAGAACTGCATAGACAAACATGGCCGAATTATAAAGTTCTTTTCAGGAAAAAAAAGCCCTCGCTAACGGGACACTTTTTAAATCTATCTGTGTTGAGATTGTGACAGAGTACCCTGATGTCTGTTATGTTGATATCGAGGACAGTTTCACTTCTTCAGAGAGGTGAAGAGCTGCTGGTGTAACAGGAGGCCGTGTGTAGCCGTGTGGAGCCGCGTTGGCCTCGGCAGCTTTGCTGAAACCAGAGATCTCACAATGCGATGTCCCCTCATGTGGCCTCTGGTTACCTTTCAGATAACTGATTAACAAGAACACACAGAGGGCTCAACTGGCAGGAGCGAAAGGGTCACAGTAAGTGCGGCTTTTACCGTTTCACGTGCTGCAAAGGTAATCTTCATTTGGACTTGAACCTACAAACGGATGCTGTAAGATTCTTGAATGTAAAACAATAAAAAGATACATTTACCAGAGTCACGCGAGTACATGAAGTAGAAATGTTTTGCACGGTAATGACAAGTATACTGGCATAGCTACCGAGCGTGTAATGGCAGAGATATATTTTTCAAACACTATTTTGTCGCGGCCGCTTAGTCATGTGAATACAATCATCAAGTTAATACTTAAACCCTTATCAAAAACGTAATGTTATTTGTCATCCATTTATGCTTTAACCATGTAAAACAGATTTAGGTAATACACATGTGACTGCCATTAGGGAATGGTGTTTTCATATGTAAATAAAGTGTGGTAATTAGGAAAATAAAGACATTAAAAGCTGCTTTTGTCGGCTACTTGGTGACAGATGCAGACGTCGTCCTAGTTAACAAATATCTGGGTCTGTAGCTTTCTAGATGTTCAGTTTTCCTCGCCGTTAAGTTGATAACTTTGTCAGTCTGTAATTTCATGCCAGGCCAATCTTTGTGCTGAACAGCTGCTGGAACCGAGGCTGATGAGAGCTTAGCTGAGGGTTCATTACATGAACACATAGTGATAGGATTGTTTGTTGATATATTAAGGCATCAAGAGCGTCCTGTCTCACCTGGGAATGGTCTGAATGATGAAGATGTCTTGTCCACGGACAGACTCTTTCACGTCCACTCGAGTCTCTGAAACCAAAAATAAAAAACGTCTTAGAAGGTATATTGCCAGGTATATTGAGCTGAAATGTCATTTTATTTACATGTATGACCAGTCTGCAGCAAGCTGTCTCCGTGTTCCCGGAGTTTGTGACCACAAGGTGGGCTGTGAGAAACCCTGAAATCATTCTGTTTGTTACCAGATGTGCTACGTATATGCTGTCCTGTGAATAAACGGCTGGTTGGAGCCAAAAAAGACAAAGTGTACCTGAATCAAAACACAACGCAAAGAGAGAGTACACAACTGCTACAGCATACATTGTGTGGAAACAAGGGGGATGAGGGTATTTTTCGGCCTTACCTCCATTTGGCTCTTGATAAACCAACGACTTGCCCAACTCCACACCCAAGCGTCTGCAAAACAACAAACAGGCTACAGAGTGTTAGACACGAACCTCAACGTGTCCCATTCATTGAAGTGTGTAAATGTTCTAAACTAGTACTAACCTACTTGTTCTTATTATTGTGACCAGCAGCTTATTGGACTAACCAAACCACAAAAAGACAGAATATTGGCAGACTTATGAATAATTTAAATAATTGTTGGATCACTTTTCAAACTGTGCTAGCTATGACATGCAAACTTCACATGCCACAACTTCTCAAACGCATCCCCCTGTTGCCGTGCGGGTAATTTATTCGTAGGAGTGATTTGGGGGAGATGTGGCAGCCATAAAGGACTCCTAGAGATTTAAGTCGTGTCAATGTAATACGACTATAAATCTCTTACCGGCTTCAAAGATGAGAAAACATCCACATAAAGCCCTTGGCACCGACAAAGACTGAGTTGATATTGACTTTCAGTGCTGAACAAGTCAAACTCTGAACAAGCCCAGACACCATGAACACAGCTGAGCCTCAGGCGTGTTTCATCTCAAAACCAAACCAAGTCACTATGTAGAATGAACTCGATGGCACTCTAAAAGCACGCCGCAGATAGGAGTGGGGCATGGCTTGGTGACAGCCGGGATCCTGCTAGGTGAGACCAGTTTATACCCCTCAACCTGATTCCAATTTTTCATATAACACCTTTCATTTAGGATGACTACGGGGCAATTCATCAGACACAAAAACAACAGTCAAAGAATATTTCCTTGAAGTGTTTTTGTAGAGTTCTATTCTGCAAGGACTTTACATGGTCTTGAAAATAAGGACGACTTAAGTTCGGGGGTGGGGGGGGTATTTACACACAGCCGTGTCCCCACATGCACCTCAGAGTGACTATTCAGTGTAATGTTCAATAACATTTTCTGTGTGTACACATTGTTATGTAACCTTTTGCTCCGCAAGAAAAACTCCACTCTGCTCTCCCGGATGGCAACATGATCTCCCGAATAATGTTCCGCATTGTTGTCAAACGGTGAAAAGTGAGAAAGAGCTGTGAGCTATTTCTCTCTGTGCGAGCAATGCAACCTCTGCTTGGCTGTCAGACAAGAGTCTGCGAGGAGGGGGGGAGAACATGGCTGCTCCCTGATTTCAGTAGGCCAACAAGAGAACAAGGACAAGAGAAGATATTGGTGTTTCCAAAGACCCGGGTCGGGGTTCTTCTTTAGGAATACAAACAGATACGCCCTTTTCAAAGCAGCCATTGCGGCATGTCATAGCAGGGTAAACACAGGTGTAATTGATCAAATTAATTATGGTTCCGATCTTTTCGGTGTGTCAACAGCCATTGCACAATAGCAGGGCCCTGGCCCACGTACATGAAACGGGGCCATAATTAAAAACAGTGTTTGCCCTGCAGTGACATGTTGTTTTTACTTTCATATCATTCAGATGGATCTTTCCTGGTTTCACTGGTTTAAAAAGGCCACACGAGTAATTGCCTCTTAAAAAGATGCCTGGCTGCCACAGCAAACATCCTGCGTACATTATCCATGACCTGCTTCCTCCCTCGACAGCGCAGTATCTGCACAGTGTGTTCCTTTCATCATAATGATTCTCATTGACAGGTCTTTCCAATTTCCCACACCAACACCCAGAAGAAGAAAAAAAACACCACATTGGACACAATCTGAGAGGAGAAATCTTTCATCTTCACTATATAGCGCATTCATGGAAGGAAATGTGTAAATTCAGATTATTGTCACGCTGGGAAAGGCCACTGAAACAGCAATTAGGCCATCAAAGCACACCGACTTTTAAAAAGAGGTTTCACAGCAAGTTTTTACATCATGTGAAAATTATGGAAAAACTCATCAGAAATGAAGTATTGATGCTGAAAGGTGTTTTTAAGGGTTGCACAGTTGTTGTTGCAAGTGACAAGAGTAAAGTGTGATGCATGTGAGGGATTGGACAAAGACATGGAGATAAGCCAACCGATTTTGCGATATGACAACACAAGCACCCATGTAGGAATGAGTTGTCTTGCAATGCAAAATTGTTCTTCCCTTAGTACAGACTAATTATTTTACTGCTGCTATTACCGCTAGTTCAGACTTAAGACCTACCCTTCGATTTCCACACTATGTACAGTGTGTGTGTGTGTGTGTGTGTGTGTAGCCCACTTAAACAGCATTCAATTCAAAACAATACACACCCACTGGCCTCAGGTCACCAGCAGCCATGACTCCCAGGTGTACTGTCAGGGACATGGCAGGTAACACATAGACAGGCCATTCCTCAACATTAGCAGAGACATGAAGTGGCATCAATCGTGATGGTATCGCGAAGTCTAAACTCACTTACTCTGTGATCTTCTTGGCCAGCTCGGTGCAGACGGTGGTGGAGTTGGCGGAAAAAACTCGGTAGCCACTTTTTGAGACGTTCATTTTCGCGAAACCGTACGACAGCTTTGGGGAGTGAGAGACCAGAGACCTGTAACCCCCAAAACGCCTAATAGGCATGTTGTTTCAAGAAACCAATGTGGTGTTTGGTTACGTCCCCCCACCAAAAGAAACCCGTCCGTTAGAGCTGTTTCCACGCTGAAATATAAACTATGGGTGGTTTAGGCGCATGTTTCTGTAAGAAAATACAAGCCTCGCTGAAGCGGTGTAACGCCACACTGTATATAAACTAAAGCAAGAGAGCGCACATGCTCCACATGCAACGCTGGTCACATCTACCAGCACCACAAAACCCCCGTTCTACCAGTAAATCGACATCAGATGGAAAGCTGGGCGCTATTTCCATGCGGGTCTCTGACTCTTCCCCGTCTCCAGAACACAAACACCGGCTCGTGTTAGCATGAAGACGAGCTGAAATGGACCAAAAACAAAACGGTCTCGGGCGCTGCTACAGTGTAATAACTTCAAAACTCCGCTGCTAGCATTCAAATGTGGCGACTGTAAACTTTGTAGCAATGCGGTCGCAGCAAGGGCGAAAACGCCACGAGCACACGTTCATTGGGTGGATAAACCGAGGGAGGGACTTAAAACTGAACCAATCAGATATCAGATCGAAACAATAGTGGGCGTGTGAGATATATATTTGACCAATCAGTACGAGCGATTTGTTATGACCTCGAATTAATGCGCAGTGACCGAAAAAAAAGTGGTGGGTGGTTTTGGAAATGTTGTGTAGTCCTAAATATACCAACTGTCAGCTGTAGTTAGTTAAAGCAGTTAGACAATCCCTGGGTTTAGGGACTACAGTGGCTACAGTGGAGAAATAAGTAGGCTGTTCACATGATTAACTGAAGTAAAAGCTGTAATAACGCAGTGTAAAATACTGGGTTAATCTTGCATTCAATTTTTACTTTATTTATCAGCAAGAGAGCTCATTATGCAGGTTTGCACCTTTAGCGTTGTTACATAGGATTTGATATGCGGTAGCTGTCGCATTATTGGTACATTACCAATGAAAAATGAGATGAGAAAGTTGAGGTGTTAGTTTTTGCTACTGTGCTTTTAAGCATCCCATAACCTGATCATCTGTTTTGTATGTGAAATCTGAAGCAGTCCGTAGCTTTCAGATAAATGTCGTGGAGGGAAAAGTACAATTTTTCTTTCTGAAATGTTTTGGAGGAGTGTAAAGTAGCATGGAATGAAATTACTCAAGTATTGTGCATGTGCATAAGTTTTGGTTAAGAGTGAGATAAATGGCTCAATTTCTAACCCACATCTTGCTGTAATGCCAACTGGAATGCTGCGCAACCACAAGTTGTAGCAAGTTCAAGAATGTAGATATTTGATGGATAAGAATGTGTCACACGGTACTTTTATATTTTCATGTCTTTTTTTATTTTCCGTGCTTACATTTTATACAACGTAGGCTATGTTATGTGGACTTGAAGAAAAATAGCATTTTTTAATGAAAAATATACAGAAGTCCAGTAGCAAGTGTCATCTAATAAAACAATGGAACATGTAATAAAAAGAGCTGCTGTCATGATTGCCATGTTTATGCAACCAATGGCAGTTAACTATACCTGCATGACAAATCAAACTGAGGACATTGGTTAAAAAAAGTTGTTTCTGTATAATCTACAGAATGTGGACAGCCACTAAATGGCTTGTAGTATTTGCAGTACAAAAGTGCCTACTCGTCAATGCACAGTGGATTCACAGTCAGTAAAATATAGTTTTACTTCTACTTTAATAAAAATGTCTTCAAATTGGAAAAAGAAAGTGGCTGAATAAAGCATGTTTAAAGTCATTAACGCGACAGAGTTTTCAAAAGCTTGAGCTGCACCAAAACTTTGCCTTGAACATGCTTGAATAAACAGCTGTTCCTCGATTTCTTTCATACCTGCACCAGAAAAGAATACGGTGTGAACAGGACTCGTGAAAAACAAAGTGATCCTGTCTGCCAGTAATGGCTCGGTGGACCGCCACACCTAAAGACACAGCACCACGCCCCGTTGGTGCATTCCACCTCTTAGGTGACACTCCAGCAGTTGCAGTGCTTTTAAATCCAAGTCAGGGAGTGTCTATTGGGATCTACATGGGTCAGCCATGTGCAGCTGGTTTATGCACATATTGCAGCTTTTAATAAACACTGTCCACAAGTTCATGTCTTTTTATGGTGCTTTGTGCACCAGACACACATAAAGCATATGCCTGCATAAATGTGGACGCCCCCCACTTTACTGCCCTACATGTGTTTGCTTAATTTACAATGGCTTGGCAATGGCCATTGATCTTTTCACTTCCTGTTTCCTTGGTTTCCTTCCCTGTTTAAGCGGTCAACTATTTCCCTCGTGTTTCATGCTTTGACTTCTTTTTGAAGACGGCATTCGATGCAGATCTTCAGCCTTTCAGGACCTTTTCTTTTAGCAGGTCCAAGATGACCTGCCTCTCTTGGCTCTCCAGCTCAAATCTCCGTTCCCTTTCTTTTCTCTCAGCTCCCAGACGTTCCCTCTCCAGAGCGATTTTACCTGTGAATAAAAAAAATGGAAATTAAATCTTTGGTTCAATGGCCCTTGAGGATGATGACAGCATAACATTTTAACGCAAATTTCATGAGCATTTTGTAAAGGATGAAAATAATGTTTTTAGAGCCAGCGTATTAGCGGTTACACCAGGCACATTTTAGTTAAAATTAATGTCATAATTCCTGTGACAAATGCTCGATTATATGCAAAATTCCATGCAATACAAGCAAAATCCACTTTGGAAGATAAAATAACCACATTACAAAGGGTTGAATTCAAAATCACACTACATTACTCTCTGAAAATCTTACTCCTTTGAATCTCCAGCTCCTCCCGACGCAGCGCAAGCTCCTCCTCTCGTAGCCGTTGCTCCGCCTCCGAGCGTTTCTCCAGGAAGCTGAGAATCTCAGAGTAGGTCTGGCAGCAGCACTGGCAGGGCCTTTTGGCTGTGGGCGCCGCTGAAGGCTCTGCCATTTCCTCGTGGCCGTCTTCTGGTTCTGCTGTGACAGTAATTATGTAACAATGTACCATTCTCTGAAAAGAAACAGTCAGCTACAGAGCAACATCCAAGGACAGGGCAACTACTTGCCAACACAGGCGCTTGATCTTGAAATAGAGGTTCAAAGGATTAAGAATATGCTTCACCAAAGTCTGCATCTTGAGTAAGAACACTCACTCCCCTGTTGACTTCTACATTTCAAGCCCACAGCGGGTTAATGTTTCACTTAGGCTTCATCCACACTACTACATTTTTGCTTTAAAACGCATATATTCTGCTACATTTACACCTAGTGTCCACACTATTACGGAGTTTTAAAACCCCAAAAAAAGGCATTATAAAACGCGACCGACTCTGTGTTATTTAAAAAATGTGTGTTTCTGTTGTAGTGTGGAAGCGGAAACCGGGGACCTTTGAAAACGATGCCGTAGACACCCGTGTTCGCTACTTGATTGGGTCTTAGCAGTCAAGACGTGTCCTTCCCTGATTCATCACGTCGCCGGAAGAAAACAAACAACAGCCTTGATTACCGATCGATTACAAGTGGTTGATTCAACATGGATAACCAATGACAGGCGTTGCTGACCTTATGGTCTATATTAGCAGCTGTTGTGCAGTTCAATTTTGCATTTTATAATTCTACTACTGCCTACATGCACAAGAAGCAAGCTGTTATTGGAGCAATTTGCGAGCATCGTGTCCAGCGGCGATATCAGCCCTATGGAGCGGACGTTTGAAATCACGGTTTGCCGCTTTGAGGAGGGCGACAGACACAAAACGGAGGACTTTCCTTCTCTTATCAATGCTTATTTTGTTCTGCACAAGTATTGTGAAGTTCACAAAGAAACTGTAAACAAGCAAAAGCATAAATGCTCTCCAGTGCGACCGAGACTTTAGCCACCAGCAGAGCTACGAGTGTGAAAACAACAACGAAACCAAATGTCTTGACCCATAATCTAATAAACTTGTATGTGTACATTTTTGAAGTCAATTTGATGTGTGTGAGAACGAGATAGATAGAGCAAGACCTGCAAAATTGTAATTAAGTTAGAAAAATCAAAGTTTTTTTTTTACTTCAAATGAAAACGTATTAGTGTGGATGTAGCACAGGTCTGAGCCTAAGTTCACCCGGTGCACATAAAGTGCAGAAAAAATTTCACAACTTAACGCCTCATCCACACACTCTTGTCACAGCGTTGGAAAGCCCATTGCTGTCGCCAGATAATCATCAACACTGATTCTCCAGATGTTGCAATGTGCTGATAGAGGCTGTTTTGAGGGTTTTCAACCATGAAATGCTGATGTTTACAGATTTGCATGGAAATGACAATATTAACACCAGCATTGATGAGTTTCATCACAGTATACGGTCATATATAATTTAGTTTATAGCTTAAAAAACACTTTGTGTAAAGTTACTCTTCGAGCATTCTCAATGGCCTTCATTATGATGCAGTATTTGTGACACCGGTGGCTCACACCCCTAATATAAGCAACATCTTTCACTCCATGAACATCATGTACTGAGTCATATTCCATGATTAAACAAGATGCGATTTGCCTCTCAGCCAGATGAAACGATTGAGAGGGAATTACCTCGGAGGCAACAATGAATAAATGCTCTTTTAACTATTAACTATCAAGTGACTGTCAACTCTCGTCACGCCTCGTGTTCTGAATCAGTTTTTACCTGCAGTGTGTGTTTGTGTCATGGTGATGTTGGGTTTGTCCTGTTCTGGTAGAGTTAGTTCTTCCATGGCTCGCTTTCTCAGTTCATCATCCTAACAAAGATAAGGACAAGATTATATATATATATATATATATATATATATATATATGAGTGTATAAAAAGTAGGCAAATATGGAATCTAAATGATCTTGCTAGTCAGTGGGACAAAGAGGAAGAAAGGAGAAGTGGTCAGGAGTTACAGGGAACCTAAAAATATCTCCTGACTTGGATTTCCAATTTCTCTGGCCAGCCTCAGTTCAAATGAAGTGTTAGAACTGAACAAATGGTGCATCAGCTTCAGGTGTAATGAGATAATGGGCATCCTGACACCTAATAACACATTCTGGAATGAATTTCAAAGTTGTAGATCACAGATGGAAGGTGTATTGTGCAAGGTAAGCTGAAACATATTGTATAATGTATCTCATCTCAGGCAATATAGACTAGACCATTGACAAGGGGCTATTCATCCACTGGTCTACATGTAGGGCTGGCATAAGGAGAACATTAAATCTCACATATATTTTTGACCGAATACCTCGACAACAACGATATTGTGACGATAATGTTTTGTAATTTGAAAAATTGTATTTTTGATAAATAATCATCAATAATGTGATGTCATGAAGTGGACAACGCCAAATAATAGAACAGCGAGAACATTCTGTTGAGTTCAGAAGATGACATCACTATACTGTAATGCAGCCTTTACAGCCAGGAAAAGACGACACTTCTGCCACATGACGATATCCAAAATCTAAGACGATATATACTCTCATATCATGGTACCGATAAAATACCAATATACTTTATTGCCCAGCCCTACACTGGACTATAAAACAGGTGTATATATTCATGCATCCCCAGTTGTGATGACTCATAGACTTTAGTTTAATCTTTGGGCAATAACATGTCTGTAACTCAGAAGTACTGCTGTTGACAAAATAAAGAAATTGCTGCATGAAGCTATGTGATAAGCTGCAACTAATACGCTCAATCTGCCCCTCTAAACCAGCTCAGTGGCACTAAAACTCCCTCTGTTAGGATAAAGTTCTGGCGCTGGTCGTGTCACTTAATTTTACCTCCTCTTCTTTCTCGTAACACGACACCAACCTGGTACTTTGTGTTCTCGCCGCTGGCCAGCAGCCCCTTCTCAGCCTCCAGCTCCAACACCTCGTGGAGCAGATCTTCCTTTTGGGCGTACAGCCTCTCCGTTCCAAATCTGAGCACACCGAGAGCACACACACACACACACACACACATTCGACTTTTAGGTTAATGCCGAGCACATCCGTTAATTTCCTCAGGAAACAACACAGTTTGCTCCTGGTGACTAAACCAACCTGCGCAGACTGGGAAAGTCTTGTTTCCTGTAGTAGTCCAGCAGCAGCATGGTCCTCTCCCTACACCTCCTGGCATCCACCTCAAAGTTTTCATCTTGGAGGGCTGCAGTGATGATCTCCCCCACACGGGCCCAGATCCGTCCTGATGACGATGAATGAGTGCACACACATGGGAATATAATAGGCCGTTGCTTACGAATACACAGGTGTGTGTGTTCAAATGTCTCTTCTCTAAAGCACATCGTGTTTTTTTATTGGTCTCTCTGCTCGTTATGTGATAGATTTCTTCTTGTACGATTGTTGAATGTCTTTACAAAACGGCAGCTCAAAAGGAAGCCTTACTGTTTCAGTAACAAATTGTAAAGTTGCTATTCACGTTTTAGATAGATATAGAGTTATTCCTGGGTTGAATGTCACTGTAGCTCCACTGGACATATTTTGAAGTGTCCACATTTGTCATGCAGGAACTGCAGCTCTCTGCATCTGAACAGTATTTGAGTGTTTTCAGGCGGATTGGCCCTTTAAGAACAGGACTAACCTGGCTCTTTGGAGGCAAAGGGGTTCTGGGCGACAACCTCCCGCAGCAGGATGATGTCATGGCGCGCTGAAAAGCGCACCTGGCGTTTTCGTGGGGTCGTGGAGTGGCCGGCGAGAGAAAAACCTGAAGTTGGAAATAGAATCGAATGATGAATAGGGAATCCATCGTTCACACTGACGGTCTGGATCAGAATCGCTCTGACCTTCTTGAAAAGAAAACTAATAAACGGCAACCCATAATCACATTATTATTGTTAACACAATACCAAAACCATTACAGTTCCTGGAATGAGACTGCAAGTGATAGTAAACTGATCTATGTTAGATGAGCATGGGGTCAGTGGGTTATTGTATGTCTACTCCTGTTATTACCTTGCGCATATATATATATATATATATATATATATATAAACAACATGCTGAAGTGCATTACTTTGTCTCAGCACTTGTAGGTCGCAATGCCAATAAAGTTGAATCTAATGTGATCTAATCTATGCAATGAGGGGGAATAAATGGGGCCTGTGCAAAGTGGAGGCAGCAGTTGCAGAACTGCTGCTTTTGACAGATGGCAGCAGCTCCGTCACTGCTGTGCTCCACTGTGTTGTGCACAAGTGCAAGAAGCCGGCAGCCCGCAGCTCCAAGAACGTACGCACAGAAACGAGCGACAAATGGCCTGTAGATCTCTGGTAGCACCTACAGAGGCTACAGCAGCGCGGTCAATGCCGAACCACGCGTCAGAGGAGGAGGAGGAGGAGGAGCGTGTGCGCGCGACGCGAGAGAAGAACCAAACGCCGTTTAGGAGACGTTAAAATAAGTGGTCGAAAGGGCGCGTTAGACGTGGAGGTGGTAATGTGTCTCACCGTTGTTGATCGGCACTTCCACCACCACCCGTTCCATGTTTCTGTTCGGTGCATCCGGGAACCGCCTGACGCGCGCTGCACACGTCCAGTCACCAGTACCGGTTCCCTCCTGACGTGTAGCTCAACTTGGCGGAGAATCAGAGTCTGGGCAAAACGGAGGCGACTCCCGCTTCATTTGTTGTTGCGCTTTCTCCATGTGACCACAAGATAGAGCCAGAGAACCGCTGTTAAATGAGGACAGAGTTTCTTTATAGATGGCTTAGGGTGTTTAAGCACCCTAAACCAACTAATCCACTAGGATTAGTTACAATTTTTACTTATTTTATATGTACAAATTGAAGAAATGAACACATGTCTAATGTGTGTGTGTATTTGTAAGACAGCTGGGTGAAAAACAGGAAAAAGATCCCTAGGAGCGCCAAAGATCCAGGGAACATTTGCTGCCAGGTGCCAAATCAAGACCATTTTATTTTATGTGGCTTAAAAGTTAAATGTGTGCTTCTCCCGGTATTTCAGAGTTTTGCTTCTCTTCTCAATACCTCCTTTCATCCCCCTTTCTTTTGCCTTTATTTTCACATTTGACCTCCTGATTTCCGGAGCGAATGTGATATTCATAGAAACAACAGGTGCCCAACTTAAAGTTAAAGTTTGGACGAGGCAATATGTGCAAATGAAAAGCATGTGATGTCTTGTGAAGTGTCTTGTTTAGTAGCATTAACTGACCACTAGGTGTCCCCCAGTTAAATGACAATAATCCTGCTCCACTCCTGTATCATTGATGAGCAGCTCAATCCATGGCCCTGAAATACCATTCACTTCTTCCCTTCATCGCTGCAGTTTGCTTGATTTGCAGTTCGGTTCGACTGCTTTATCCATTGATGCATCATTTCAAACCGATGGGAGTGAATCGCTCTCCATCCTTCAATGCTGTTACCAAGATGTTCATGAAACGCTGCCATTTTTTGTAGAATGTACAGTTCGTCCACTATTGTATGCATTAGTGTGCAGTACACATTTCAAACTAAGATCCCATATAAGTGACTGTCTATGGATTCAGTGAACCAAAAAATTTAATTGAGGAATGTTAACCGTTTCCTCTCATTTTCATTTAAAGGGAAGTGATGAATTCTCCAAAGGCCAGAGAAACTCGACTGCTGGGTGTTTTTTTTTTTAACTTTTGAATATTAAAGGGCCAGTGTGTAGCATTTACGGAAATCCAATGGCAGAAATTGAATATAATATTAATAAGTACGTTTTCTCAAATGGATAATCACCTGACAATAGAAGTCGTTGTGTTTTCTTTACCTTAGAATGAGCCGTTTATATTTACATAGAGAGGGGGTCCTCTTCGTCGGCCACCGTAGTTTTCACACAAGCTTGGCACAATGTTTCAGTTGGTTGCCATCTACCACCTCACCACTAGATGGCGAAACAAATCCTACACACTGCACCTTTAAGTGATTGAAAAGCTTGTTAGGCCCTGAAAGTTCTGTTAGATTCACGTTCACGAAACAGTAACATAGACTTTGCTGATACATTGTTTGATAGTGATCATTGCACGCAGCAAAATCAGAAAGTATTTAGTTATATCTTTCTGAGCAGTTCATAATTCATAACCTCTGTCCCATCCCGAATGTGTCCTTTGCTTTCGCTAACAATGACTTGTTGTAAATTTCACTACTGTGGTGCAATTACTTGGTGTTGCTAAGGTGATTCTGCAACCATCCCATGTTAAAAAAAGATCCCCTCTAGACTTCAGAGAAATCAGATGGAGCATGCTGCACTTAATCATTGGTCTATGGCAAATAATTAAAATAATCTCTTCTTTGAACATTTGTTTTTGAGGTTGGAATGGAAAGCACACAAATCTAGTGCTGGACAGTCTCTTACGTTCCCCCTGTATCTGTTTATTAGACATTCAGATCATTGCTGCTGATGTGTGATGTATTATATATTCATATGTTTATTTGCAGTTTATCAGAAAAAAAACCTGCAAAACCAGGAGTAACATTATTCCTTTGTCTGTTGAGCAATCACTGACTTTAAAGGAGCACAAGGTGACAAACTAAGGACGCTTAAATGAACAGGACAGAACTGTGAGAAGGAGGATGTCTCCAAAGATAAGAGTCTGCAGCTCACACACACTCTGTCATTGCTGCATTCTTTGGAGCAAAGGCACATTTGCACGATGTTGATGGTGACATAATGAGAGGGAGATACGCAGAGAAGATCTGGCAACCTGCTACACCGTGAGCACTGGATTACTTTGTTAGAGATTCTGGGGGAATGTTTTGAGGACACATTTGGAGGGAGGGAGGAATGGAAGCAGAGAGACAGCATGCAGGGAGGATTGACTGGGGCGTGAGTCACAGCTTTATTTAGTTGTTTTTTAAAGAGAGGAAATCAGCTTTGTTTCCTGCATTGGTGACTTTAGGAGGGAGCTAATGGAACATGGCAGTGTTCAAAGTACTGCCCACGCTCTCATTACCGGTTGCTTTTATTTAGAAAACCCCTGGACTGAAGAGAGAAACACCAGCACCAATGAGAAACAGACTGTCCGTTTAAAATGAAAGACAAAATATGAAAGCTGTATCAAATGATTTTCATGGAATGTCATCATAATCATCATCAACCGCTACACACTGGGATAGTACAGTAATCATCACCATGGTTATGCAGGTAAGAATAGAAAGCAGGCCAGCTGCAGCTTCCCGCACACCAGCAGCTGGTATCCTCAGTGCTCAGATGTCAGTGGATGGTTAACTAACCTGGACACACAGTCCTGGTCCTGGTAGGATCAAAGAACTTTTACAATTTAGTGCTTCAGAGCAGATCGCTGTCCATGGGATCAACACCCCTCCGAATTGCCTCCTCTCCACTCTCTTTAGCGGGGTTGGAAAAAAAACGAATTTTTGTGCATTTTCTCTCCCATTTTGCAGCATTATTTGATGTATTATATTCGTTGTGCTCAATCAGCAATTATATGTATATTATCTGCTTTAACAAACCAGCTCCACTCAATCTTTTTTAATTTTTTGTACGGGTGCTTCTCTTTCACAGAAGTTGGTCGGAAATCCTAAACTTTTTATAGAGGATATACTCACTTTCCAGTTTATAAGGTACACCTAAATTAATCTAATGCAATAAATGCTGCCTTCATGAATTATATATATATATTTATATAGTTATAACGTTCTTTTGTTTTCAAAATAATAGGAACACCTGTCAGTGTAACGTAATACATTACAACACCACAAAAACTGTAGCCTCCAAAGTGACCAGACTGTACTTATAGCAGCAAATAAATCACAGAGATTCAGATTGAATGAAATTTACGTGATACCCACATTAAAAATATCAATGTATCTCATAATCAGATAAAAAAATAAAAAAAAAAATAAATAACTAGTGTTCAGTCTCAAAATATGCACATTTGTTTCTGAGAAGCAGAAAAACAGACAAACAGGGAGAAAACCCCCAGATAAAAACTCAAAATAACAAAAGTGTACGAAACAAAAAGAAGGCTAATGTTTGTGTGGTTGGTTCATTTTTTAGCTTAAAGGCTGCTTTTTAAGATATTCCAGTGACGATTGGGAGCCATCAGGTATCCGGACACAATTTTGGTTGTTTCATCAGGCTGCGAGGAATCTGCACTCATGTTGAGATGTGTGGTAATAATTCCCCTTTGATCATTGCACTAAATTGCTAAATGTAGGCCAGCATTAACAAAGGCAGATCAAAGAGAGGGAATGATGACACATTATCTGCATCAAGTGCAAGAACAGGGGGAAAAAAACCATCCATTCACTCAAAACCACAAATGTCAACCTGCTGGTGGCACTAGTGGCACAAGTCAGCGATCACCAAAGTTCATTCGGGCACCATGCATGTCTGTGTGAAATTGCATGGCAATCTGTCCGACAGTTACTTCACTTAAAGTTTGTAATAATAACAATGAATCTTGAGATATGATTTAATTTATTACATTTGCAGCTTCAACTGTGCACATTTAAGAACCCTGTGCCCTGAACAGTATAAAAACAGGTCCTTATAGTCTTCCCCCTAGCAGCTTAACAACACATGCAGCCTTGCATCAGAATCCAGCGGAGTCTACTACATGGCACGAACAAATGAAACAGGAAGTGAGAGTATGCCATCGAGTCACAGTAACCATAGTAACAAAGCAGCGACAGATACAGTACCGCTCGCCACCACCCTCCTGTTTCTAGGCACGCAAACAAGCACATGTAAACATGCACTCACCTTATTTTCTTTATCATTTCTTTCTTTCTCACAAATTGTGCTATTTCCTCTTATTCACACTGAGTGGGGTACAGGCTGTGTGTGGTTGAATGACAGTCGTGTCCTTTTCACACACACAGCGTTCACTGTGAGCTGCCCTTGCGGGAACTCAGTGTTTTCACGAAGGATGAGAAACATTTGTGAGAAAGAAAGAAATGAGAAAGAAAATAAGGTGAGTGCATG
>NW_022280113.1:827103-881931 GCF_004355925.1 Anarrhichthys ocellatus
AACCTTGTGCCCTCCTCCCCCACACACACACACACACTCTCTCTCTCCTCAAAATAAAAATTCACGAATCCTCGCTTGACTCGTGCCAAGCAGAGTTATGAGATGTTAACTCGCCCTGCAGCTGGTGTCAACAGCTGGTTTTATGTCTAAATGTGAACAACGAAGAACAGAAACATGTCGCACACAACAGAAATAATGACTGATTACGTGAAGGTTTTCACAGATGTATGCATTGTGCAGCTCAACCGTGGGAGCAGACTTGAAAAGGGAACCTCAGAGTTTGAAGCTTAAAGAGCACTGACCAAGTCGGGGTATATGACAAATTGGGGGGAGAATGTGTTTGTACCTCAGATGATTAGATATTGTGCATCAAAGATGTTTTGTGTGCCTGTTTAACTAAGCATTGCTGTCTCTTTTTTAAAAAGTTCTGCTTTGGCACAATGGTTTACACTGTCTAATACTTAACATTTGAGACAAATATCCCCATTGGGTGTCCACCTCCTCCCACATATTACTCACACACACACACACATGCAGAAGAAATCCTTCCCTGGTAGTTTTTGTTTTTTTTCTCGCGCGGCTGTCATTTCAACAGTATTGGCACACATCTAATTCCCCTGTGACCCATCATGACAGCACCAGACATGGTTGCCGGGTGATATGTGACCCAAAGCCTCTATGGCAGTTTTCAGACTGAATATCAATAGATCTAGTGATTTACCAGAAGAGACAGCTGTATCCATCCTCAGGACAGGTTTGGAATAAACCATTAAAGCGAACGCTCTGTTAAAACAGGGATGAGAAACAAAGATTCACTGAGAAATATACAATCTATTATGATTTAAAAGATTAAAAAATACTTTCAGTTTGCATCTTCTGTAAATACTGGGCAGGCAAAGCTGCGAAAGGGATTCAGAGGCTCAATTATGGTACATTTTGTTGCAATCCAAAGTGGGCTGTGATGTCCCCAGAGTGAATCCAAAGCATGAAAACAACAGCAACGTTACATCGTCTCCTGTTTGCCTTTCATAAGGTAACCCTGATAGTTAGTGCTCGAGTATTTGTTTTTGTCACATCTATGAGGTCTCATCCATCCAAACGTCTTCATTGTCTCATCGTAAAGATATGGGATGTACAAGGTTGCTATGGCGACCATTCTTCTTGGCAACACAGAGGTGCTCCGTAGTTTGATTGGCCACAACAACCCAGTGCCCGACGTAATGGATGGATGTGCCACAGGCCATTCGGGAGCCTTACATGCACCTAAATATTCAGGCCATTCAGGCCATAACTGATACAATGTGGGGTGCTAACAAATATACAATGTTTATGCATGGTGGAAGTTGGCTGAATTGTTATTACAAGCCATATTAATAGTTAGAGTTCCAGCACTTTGCTAGAGATCAGTTTTTCAGGGCATTTTCCGTTATGATCTAGCTGGGATCCATAAACGTATCTCTATCTCTGTGTAGAAGTCTGATTTAAAAGACGTGCAGATTTTGACTGTGACTAACTAATTATCTATGAAGTCTTATCTTACACTGGTTAGAAATTATGACAAATGAATCCTAGAATAATGCAAACACACACCTGGCACAACAAGGTAGCAAGCATGTCGCCTTTAGCGACATGCTAACCAATTTAACATTATTCAACTGTTTAAAACAAGTTGGGAAGAAAGCCACGTTATGTAAAGTCATCCAACTTGCATGTGCTACCATGTGAGGTGACCTGCGGGGGACGTTCCATAAACTACCATTTGAACGTTAATATAATTTCTGAACATAACTTAGCTCTTTTACATGCCAACGTTTATGCGTTTTGGGGATCTCTGATTGATAGTTTCATAGCTAATCTTTAGCTAAAGGAAAAGAGGAGAATGCTGAAATATTTTTCCAGGACAACAGAAGATGTTCCAGGACATTTTCAATAACTGGAAAATTGATTATCATTAAAGGAAAATGGAGCGTAATGAGACATCCGTTCTCGCAAACCACCACTCTTCAAAAGGTTGTAGCCATTTAGATCTGCAGTCAAATCACAGGCGACTTCCTCCTAACAGAGCTCCTGATTAATGCCAGTTTCATTAGTGTTGATAAGTGCCAGCAGTGTGTCTGGACTGGCCTGCTGACTCCTGTAAAACATCTATTTGTTTTTTGAATTAGGAGATTACAGTTATCATAGCTCAGTGGGGTCTTTAAATATCAAACTCATAGGTGTCACGGTAGTTGATTCCAATTAGTGTGCACACAATACATGCCTCACTTGGTACTGTTTCTGTCCTTCAAACCCTGTCCTCTCGGCATGAAAAACCGAAATAAATAGCAGGTCGTCGGGTTGTTCCTTAATGAGAGTAAAAAAAAAAAACAGGAGTGGGATGGGAGACGCGGAGAGCCGGGTTATGAAATCCAATGAAAGAGACAAACAGATCCAACACAAGATGGCATGGAAACACTCAGCATATGATGTTTGCGACTTCCTTTGCTCTCCCTCTGGGAAACTCTCAACATGCGCCTGCACCGCTCCATCCACGCTTCAAAGTCTTACTCGGACTGAAAAGCTGAAACTCGAAAACATTTTGGGGTTGTGGCCCCTGTGTCAGCCCCATGCAGCGAGGGGCCCCAGTCTACATGACGGAGCATGTGAAGCCACAGCACTCCTTCAGCAGGGTGAGGCCCGTCTTGGCGAAGGGAGCGGAGGCCTGCTGAGCCCTGGATGGCGCCCGTCTGGTTGGTACACCTGGAGCCCAGAGAACATATACTGTGAGGAAAAGATGGAATAGTCTTCTACTAACAGAAACAGCACAGGTAGGTCTAGCATTTCTAATTCATGCTGAATCAGTCAGTGGACGCGTGAAGCTTCATCCCTCAAAGTCCTCAGGAGGGAAACACCTTGAACAAGCAAAACATTTGGAACAAGGGAAATATTTGGCCATGCTTATTTCACTCCTCAGTTCCCCAAAAATGTACTTTTACTTGTTGATACTTTGATGTTTGATGCTCAAATACCTTTCTTCTTCATATTTCTTGGGAATTTGGACTTCAGAAAATCTGCCATTTCTTTATCTTCTTCTTTCTCCCTGTGGAAATTGAGAAAGATTGATGTAAAAAAAAGAAAAACGTAAAAGCATGAATAGATAAAGCACACGGACTACAATGTAAAGTCTTCCCTCAGATCACAAAAGAGAAATGTATAGGAATCCCTTGTTATACAGATGCAAAAGTCAAGTTACACTTGCTGGCCATCTGTCCCACAAGTAGTGGATTAACATTTCAGAGAAGGTCACACTGTATAAGAAGCCTAATATAGTTCTGGCTATTAGAGAAGATTGGATTTAGTCTGAGAGGCTCCGCTGATAAACTCAATAAAACTGGCAACCACTCTTTGTCTACACAGAGACTTTTCTATATTGGATAAACATACTCTGCATATTTGAGTATTTGGGTGTTTGAAGTGTCTAGTGATGTTCTATACTACTAAATGTATATGAAGCAGATTTATATTGATACCCGGTATGTTCTGTCCTATAAAGAAATATAAAAATTGGAGTACAACATAAAAACTGCAGATAGGATTTTCTTGTGAAGGACAGTCAGGGTAAAAAAAAAAAAAGAGATAAATAACAATAGAAAGATTTCTATATTTATCAGCATGGACAACATGGCTTTGAGCGGGTTCACAGTTCACTGTTGGTCTCTTGTGTTCTGCCTCTCACCTTCCCAGCAGCCCCTCAGTGTTTTCACAGCGTGCTGTCAGCTGCTAACACAAAGTGTTTCTCACACAAACCAGCGATGCCTTTTACTGTCTGAGATATAAGATTAAAGCTAAAAACATACTTGTTGTCCACTGTCGAGTCACGTTAGGTTAAGGCAACTTGATTGGTTTACATTTTTTTACCAGCGCAGGACTGAAAACAGGACAGGATTGATTCCACATACAATATGCCCTCATCACATATGTACGAAAATACGACCTGCCTCTAAATATTGTGTAAAGCATCCTGTGGTGTTTTGTCTAACATGTGTGGTGAAGGAGTGTCAGAATAGATCTGAAAGGATTGGACAGGATTCAGACAGCTTCCCTTCATCTCCTGCAAATAACAGCCAGCAGCGGATGTAAGAGGCTTGGTGCACCTGAAAAATGCAGAAATAGAGTTTTTTTCCCCTCCTCTGGATACTCACTGACGCACGCTGACAGATCTTTAATTGAAATGGCTCTCTGCGGTGCGCTCTGCGGCGCACCCTCTCACAACGCTGTGCCCGAGGAGATGCTCCAGTGTTTTAATAAAGCGGCTTTTTGTGAAGCGTGCATACAAATGACACCGAACTGAGGTACAACTTCACCAGCAGGCGGCTGCGAGCCCTCTCAGTCATTGTAAGCAGGTTAATGAACGGTGCTCATGAATTGGCGTGATCAAAGATCGGTGCTCCCCTGAATGAAAAGTATGTGTCAAACTCGGGCAAAGAATTCCCGAATGCCTTTTCTGGGAGGCTGCACTATATGTGCACTGCATCTCTATCTGGTGTGCAGTAGGATCCCCTTTTTCCCTTCTTTAATTGTTCATTCACAGCCTACCACAGGTGTCCTACCGAGCTGTAATGACACCCTAGAGGCAGAAGCACACCTGAGTCTCTCAAACTCCACATCGTCCACCAGGAAATCTCTGGTCTCGACCAGCTTGTGGATCTGCTGCAGGAGTTCTTCTTCCTTCTGCCGGTCCTCGTTGGACTTGTCATTATCTGCAGCACAAGACATCTGAGTCACAGATTACCTATACTCTACTGCAAATACAAAACAGCTGGCCTGAGGACTCCTACCTGGTATGGACACTAATTTCTGCAGCTCCTTCTTCAGACGAGTGATCTCCTTGCACAGCTGAATGTCATCCATCCTTCGCAGGCATGATGGAACAGAAGAAACACTCAAACACTCGTGTATACGTACCGCACATGCTGCAAATCAGTGCACGCTCAACTTTAAAGGGTGGGGATGAGTGGAATCTGGTCTCTACGGTTAAGGGCAAAATTCAAACAGTGATAGCTTCATATTGATCTTATATTTTCACACAGGAGATGAAACAATCTTTTCTGAGGAGAAAATCCCTGCGGCGTCTCAGAGCCAGATAGCTTTCACTCATTCTGACAATGGCCCCTCCAACTCAGTGGACCATCACTGACTGAGGCGGAGGGGTGGAGGACCCTCATTCCCTTTCTCCTCTGACGGAATTAGAGGCCCTCACGTCACCCAGCTTCGCAGCTACGGAGTCTCTTTTAGAAGCACACAGGCACTCGCAGGGTCAGACGAACACTCACGCACATTGCACACATTCATCAACGTCAGCAGAATGAGAGCCTCGCCACCATGCCTCATCTACCTCTCATGTAAGATGCTCTGCACAGACGGCGGAGAAATGGCCACGAGGCCTGGAATACTAATGATAGGCTTTACTTAACGTACCAGAGGAAACAACAAGTTATAGTTTGTTTGTTTACTGCGGGGAATTAGGTGCTTCAAATAGTGACTCTCCATCTCCCTCCACCTCCTCTCCACCACCTCCTCCTCCTCCTCCAGTCTCTCATTCTCCCATTTTATCAGCTTGTTTCTCGCTTGCTACCCCACACACGCCACTCCTCACATTCCCCCCGCTGTCTGAGCGGCGTTACTGCCTATCTTTCAGAGTGGATGAATAAATATCCATACATTAGCCTGCTTAGCGGCAGCAAAGGTAGAGCCATTGAAATTGTAATGGGGGCCAGCTCGGGGTGTGATGGAGAGGAATGAGGAGAGAGAATAGAGGGCAACGCTGCGAGGACCTGTGTTTCTGATACCAAGGCGTGCTCCTAAATGGAAGCGTGATTTGAACTGCGTTTAGTGGGAAAAAGCCTGGAAATGGACGCAATTCTCCTCTGAGGCGCTAGCTTGTTCACTACACTAGCTTGTGAACTTTTGTGACTGATTCATTAACTGAATCGTTCGTTTGTTCCGGTTTGACACCAGTAGCTACATGTGTTGTCCCACACGCCTGATGCATCTAAACAATTTACAAAAATTTGACCTTTAATTGATGCCACCCTGCCATTCAGCAAATCACCTTCTCAGGGATGGATGTCAATATGTTGGTCCAACACGAACTAACTAAGACTTGGTACGGCTTAAACTGGTAGAAAGCTGTGCCAGGATAATGTAGAGCTGAGCTTGAGCTGTCCTAAACAACCCCATCGCTAAATGAATGATTATTAAGGTGTGGTGAGGCAGTTGGTTAAGGTTATGGAAGGATCATGATTATTAGACAAACCAGGTGTGTGAAGGGGTGCAAGTGAAAGTCAGCCACACATGTACACCCTACTTTCTTGCAACTCAGACCAGCATTAAACATAATAATGCTTTCACCATTCTACTGTAAAATCCAGACTCTGGTTTGCTATTATTGAACCTGTTTCGTCGGCGGTAATCACACCGGCTGCAGGTGGCAGCCACGACACCAAATAAAAAGGCAAGGTACCGATGAGCCACTCACATGTATCTGAGCTCTGACTCCCTCCGGACCAGGACGTCCCTGATCCTGTCTATCTTGAAAAGCTCCCCCTCAATGTCGTCCGTGGTGATGGTGGAGTCCGCCATGGACACCACGTCGTCCTCTGAGGGAGAGAGACAGAGAAAGAGAACGACAGCTTTTATTCTTGCCGAAAGTTGCGAGAGCCTTGGACAAATTTGCAACATGTCCGATGCTAAGACATTAAAGTGCATGTTGATTCTTTTCTTTATTAAAAAGGGAGGTTACAGTGACAAATACTACCCAGAGATAGGTGGACACATACACACTGTAATGATCCAAGTTCCAATAACAAATTTGGCACCGCAGAACAACAACTGTACATGAATATTCATTTTAAACTGAATAAACAGATGCAGCAGATGTACTCTGAAATTGATGCTTGATGAAGAGCAGAGCATCATAGTCAAATTACCATGTGTTAGTGGTTGGCATGGCATGCATGCCTCTCAGTCTCTCTCTCTCTCTTTCACACACACACACACACACACTAATTAGCTGTAGAAACCCAGTGGGGTCAGCACAGGAAATAAGCCTCCTCCTCCAGGACACACACACTGCAGTCCTGTCTACACTGCCTTTGGCTGCTGTTGAGAGATACAGGGGCGCAAATATGTGCTGCAATCCATTGTACAAAAAATACACCCCCCCAACACAGAAAAGCGCAATGAAACGGTACTTCAAGTTGTAATTCCAAGTTGTATCGGGCAAGATTTATCTTCTTCTGTGGGTGGGCATCTTTATGATATACACAGCATGGGCTTGGCAGGTGCATTAAACATCTTAAGAATAAATGTATTGAAGCTAATAGCTGTTTCAAGCGGACTGAAAAGTCATTAAAGCTTTTTAAATAATCATATACTGTGCACAGAGGATGCCTTGATGGTTTGACGTCAAACACAATGCTCTGTTTCAACGTGTCACTCCACACACCACGCTCTGATTATCCTTTTAACTGTAATTCAATTAAATTTACCCTGAGATCCAAGTAGGGTTGACCTTCTTGAAGGTAGACGTAGTGGCAGTCGCGACTTTAATGTTGAAGAAAATCACCGATTCCTGCTCTTGAATTGATCCAATTAGCACTGTGACGGCCCTGGATAACTGTCACCTCCCTGTAGAGAGCTGCACAACATGGGGGCCAAGACGAACATAATCAGGGTGATACCAATACCACCGCTGACAGACAGCCCCTCCTGACTACTCCTGGGGCCCTTAAATCCTTTTTTATATACAAACAGACACACACCATCACTAAGTAGAGCTCTAGTAATATTTCTATTCCAGTCACATTTAGCCTTGGGGAAGGCAGCTCTCACTGGGTTCAAAGTGCTGTGAAGAAACGTCCTCTGCACTAGCACGGAAGAAAGCAGAATGAAAGCCGATCATAATAATTCAGACTGGGTTTGTATGACTTCAGGTTAACAGTAAAAGCACCATGGAAAGCATTAACCACGCTTGCTGATCATTGCCGGTTTACATGGACCCGTATCCCTGCTGGCATTAAAGCTTTGTTTTGGGGGCACACAACTGCAGTCTGCTTCGTGTGACAGAAGGAAAAAGTGTTCCTGAAGTACGGACACACATCTTCACACAGACACTCTGTACTCGGTTACTATGACAAATGTGGCTGACGTCAGCGTGGCGTCAACACAACCTTGACTTCTCAGTGGAGGAAGCGCTGAGTAAAGTGTGGCAGCAGGTTTTGAACTGTGAAAGAGATTAAAACGGTAATAAGACATACATGGAACTATCTACACAACTTCTGGTATGTCATTGTGGTATTTACAGTTAATTAGAAGGCATTGCTTTATAAAGTAGCAACCTGATTTATAAGGATATTATGTGAAAATGTGTTTCTCGCTAAAAGATAAGAAAACTAAAATTTGAGTCACTTTTTTTTTTTGGTGTCATAAATAAGCATTTTGTGGCTTTTTTCAAATTTTAAAGAAATATTTATTTACTTTACTGCAGAGAGATAATGTACCATGAGAAGATCAAAAACACTCATGTCTGTTCTTTGACAATGGCGCTTTGCCAAAAGGCAATTCACCTTAGCTTAGCATAAAGAAGAAAATGCTCCAAAAGTTCCCCCTTGGGTGCCTTGAAATGGAAAAAACCCGATGAAGTTCCCATTAAGGTGTCCTTCAAGTACATTAGATGGGATGAAGTGCCCTCTAAGGTGCCCTTCCGGTAGAGAAAATGTGATGAAGTGCATTCTAGGGTGCCCGTCCAGTAAAGAAAGCCTGGTGAAGTACCCTCTAGAGTTCCCTTAGTGGAGAAAATGTGATGAAGTGCCTTAGGTTGCCCTTCCACTCCAGAAAACGTCATGAAGTGCCTTCTAGGGGGTCCTTCAAGTACAATACATGTGATGAAGTGCCCTCTAAGGTTCCCTTCCAGTAGAGAAAAAGTGATGATGTACCCTCCAGGGTGGCCTTAAAATTAAGGCAATAAAGCAAAAAGGCTATTTCCCGAAAACTCAAACAAACCATTTAATCACGATGCTGTTGTTACTGTTGGCCATATTGTATTTCCAATCGTTTGTATTGCACTTACCAAATAGTTTTACTTTATCTCACCTGATCTTTAATCGTAAGACAGTAAGCTGCTTACTGAGACGAATGAACTTGACAAACGAAATAGCAAAATAGAAGTTTTTTTCCAAGCATACATTCTTACCTGTCAAGCACAGGTGTGACAAATAAAATAATTGCTGCATTGCTTTGCAGTAATTGAATTGTCCGATGCAGGACATTGTCACAGAGGCTTTAGCTGTCACAGCGGCGGCACGCGTGTTTGTCATAATTCTACATGTACGAAATGCAGGAGAGTGTGCACATTTCATGAGCACATACAGTAATTGGTCTTTGGCTGTAGTTCACTTTGTGCGTACATGAGAGTGAGAAACGGAGACACACACTTGTTCTTTGTATTCTCATCTGACATTGACCACTGTGTATTCACGCTGCACACTCTGTACATTATAGATGATGCAGAGACGCAATATCGCACTGCCAAACAAGACATAGAAGCCTCACTGACTAAATGTGAAAAATGTGCCACATGATGTCATAAGCGTTGTTCATTCTTACGTCGTCAGAGACAACATGTTCTGCTGCAGAGGCTCTCTAGGACAGGTTATTCTGCCACTGAGCAGTTATGACTCATCCCTAGACCTCCTTTGCACTTTTTTCACTGCCTCTCTCACAGTTCTCATGTCCCTTTGCTTCTCCTCATTTCACCCAATACCTCTCGAAACCCTGCACCCTCTCTTTATCCAAACCCCTGAAGATGTGAATCATGAGCTCAGTTTACAGGCTTTGCTCCAACTCCAACCGTCTTTTTCTTTTTTTTCATTTTACACTGCCACAAATTGCCTTACACCCGACACCCTACTGACAGACAGATCAGCCAGATTAGAGACCAAGAGGCAACAGTGGAGGAAAGAGGAGGAGGGCTGATGAGGACGTAGTGGACCAGAGGTGTGTGTGGGGGGGGGAGAACTTCCCGACTTACCTTCATGAATGGTGCGTCAGTATGACCAAAAAGCCCTGACAACATGACGCTATCGTGAGCATCATGAATGTAAATAATATAATATATAAATCAGCGATGTAGAGGAATAGAACTGAAACCAAAAGACATTGTCTGATTCCAGCCTTCCTGGTGGAGATTTCTTTGGGGTTTTGGACTATTGGTCGAACAAAAAGGACATCCGAAGAAAATCACCTTGGGCTGGGAAATTGATTTACCAAACAAATCATTTAAAAAATGATGCCTTATCAAGAATCAAACCACATATTAGCTGCAGGCTTTCGAGAAAACATGAATACTGTGACACTGCGATAAAAAGTTTCAGTGACGTCTGACCTTATAGTCTATTGAACGTCCAGCCAAGTCCCCAATGAGGGTCATTATTCATCATCTGAGGGTGCAGGTCCCCGAGTAATGGGCCCTCACTTTTCTCTTACACAAATAACACACACACGAGAAGCATAAACACCTGTATATATATATATATATATATATATATATACATACATACACACACACATACATACATGTATATGTGTGTATACCTGGTTTGTTGCTGTCTCTGCTCCATTCAGTGCGCTCCAGTGAACCGTACTGATAAGAAGATCCCGGCTTCTTCTCCATCGGTCCTGCAGCTTCTCCTTTTCTTCTCCTCCGTTCTCTCTACGCTTCCAGTTGCAGAGCGTCACCGGGAAACGGCGAGGGGGAAACTACAGGGGAGGGTCTTACGGTCGCGGTTCGTTGCTGCGTTTCATTGAGTCAGACACCAACTTGTGGAGGCGGAAAACGCGCGAGATGCTCCAGCGGTCGCTCACCAGCTGTTGGCAGGTGTCGGTCGGTGTGCGTGCAGCACACGGGACTGTCCTCATGTTAACCTGTGCTCAAGCTGGGTAGATAGTAGCTCAATAGCACCATCTGGTGGCCGCTGGACGCACCGCCGGCGTGGGAAAGTTCGCTCCACAGCTCGTCAAAACTATTCAGATCCACTTCCTCTTTTCAATCAGTTCAGAAGTCGCTGTTCATTCAAACAAAAGGTACTGAGATGTACCACATTTATTATAAAACACAACACTGTTTTACAAAACAAAACCATGTATTTACACAATTACATTTAGATTTTAATGGGGTCCAATATATATGGATGATTAGATGAAGCATAATGTGCAAAATGTATCATGAATTTCAAACTCATAATTTTTACCCTGCCTGGCTAGCACACACACACACACACACACACACACACACACACACACACACACCAACACGATTTTATGTTGTGCAGTACATCACATCCAGTTCATGAGGCGGTTGACCTTTGCATGAGATCCTACCCGGGGAGGGGGGGGGCATAAAAAATGAGCTTGTTAGCCATTCTTGGCTATTTAATCTAATAACTCTGTGGCAAAAGCAATTATCTTTATCTTTTTCATATTTACGTAATGACGTAATAACGCATGTAGTCATATTACATGCTTTACACACTTCAGCTTCACAAATAACAATAAAAAATGAGTGCAAATACATTCAGTTGAGGACATTTATGCATCATCGAACAAAACGGCAGTGAGTGGATGGAGGTCAGAGGTGATTCTCCCACCTCAAGGCTGATGATGCATTTGAGATAATTACTGGCATGTGCGCAAGTTTAGCTCTTTGTCTTGTATAATAATCAAGCATGGAACACAGAATCCTGCACGTCTGGCCAGTAGACGGTGACTCTCAAGACTAACATTCTTTATGCACATCAGGCTGTCCGTCAGATACAGTAACACACAAAAGCTGCTTCTTCTGTTCTGCGGCGTTTCCTGTCACGTGGCTCTGACTTCATAGTGTGGTTCTTGAAGCTTTCCAGAGCGTTTCCAAACAACTTCATGACGTGCTTGCATTACGCAACAGGTGCGGGAATGGCAAGTGTATTTTTGAGGGATTCAGCAAAGACGAAGGCAACAGTTAACTGTCAGCTGTCATCGTAACAGTCTTTCATCTATCGGAGCGTTTTAGTCGCTGACAGACCGGACTGGTCTGCATTCCTTCGTGTGTATTGTGTGTGTGTGTGTGTGTGTGTGTGTGAAGAAGGCAGTAAAAGGTAGTGTGTCTATGAAGTAGAGTCACTGTTACCATCAGCACTTAAAATCTGCCTCGCCACATGGTGACTTTGAGAAAACCAGATTTTCCTTTCGTCTCTTCATGTGTCAGACTGGCCTTACAGCCATTCCCGCGATCAAAGCACAGCGCTGATGGTGTTAATTCTCAAGTTTCATCTGCGGGGGTTTACTCCACCACGTCAGGTGATGATGCCGGCAAATGTGTTGATCGGTAGAGGGAGGCCTTTGTTCATGTATTTGCTCAGTCCCGCTTCTTTGACCTCTCCCAACTTGAATTTGGACCTAATGGTTTTCTGGACGCAGTATCCGGGATCAAGACACGGGGAGATCTCGACGCTGCAACACAAAACACGTTGAAAATGGAGACATCAGTTCAGGGGTGCACAGAAACTGGGTCCACCGAAAAAGGGGGAGCAAATCAAGGTGGAACAAACTAGACCCTGACGGAGTAATTTCTTATACAAACTGTAGAGTTCCACTTTAAAAGAAGAAGAGAAGAAGAGGTCTCTTTGTTCTGCTAGTGCCTTGTTAGCAATGTCGGCTATCAATAATCATGTTTCTAACCTATGACACACCAAACCTCTATATGACCTTTACTCAGTGGTGAGTGAATGAAGGCTGGACTCTCTTACCTCTGCACATCTCTGTAGCTCCTGCGACAGTCTCTGTCCAGTGTAACAGTGAAATGTCGACTCTCCAAAGTGCGAATCTTAATGTTGCTGGAACGAATCTTTGACTCCTGGGAATTTCAAAATAAAAGGATGAATTTATTGTTGAATTGATCATTTACATTCTATGCCTCGTTTTAACATAAGTCGTCTATGTGAGGATTATCCACTGCAGATGTTTGAGCCCAGCACTAGACTCACCACAACGTTGTTTTTGTTTTTTGCTGGAGGTTCATTCAGTGTCATGGTCAAACAGTTCAGATCTATGAGACGAAGGCAGAGGAAAAATAGGAAGCATAAGAATAAAACAAAGTCATGAAATATATACATATACATATACATATATATATATATAAATAAATAAAAGTATTGAATACTGAATGTGTTACAGTTAAAGATAATACTGAACCTTCTGCCTCATTGGAGGGAATAGGAGTGATCTGAGCGCCTGTCGTCCTGAATGACATTGCTTTGTCAACGTCTCGGCCACTTAATGTCACCTAGTAACACACACACAAAGAAAGCATGCGAGTGTCAAGCCTTTAGCATTCAAACAAACAACACGCTACACAACACAATACTCGTGAGCAATCGCTTCGGTAATTGATGAGGCATGTGGCTACAGTGCCAGTAATCTAATAAGGAAACCAGAATATTGTGATTGAATGAACAAAACTAACAGTTGTTTAAGATTGTCTAGACTGCAAGTGTATCAAACGTGTTTTTCACTCGCACGTCTCTCATTCTATTCCATGCAGATGTCTCTGTGCAGGCGTGCAGCTGAGCTGAGGCGATGCAATCAGCCGTGTGTGTAGTTCAGTTAGCTGTTAGCCAAACACACTGTCCAAAACAATAGAAAGTGGGCAAATAGTTTCCCACATACAGTACACATAGTCTATGGTTTTCCCCCACTGTGTCTCGTCGTCCAGTGAGTGAGGAGTGAGGCAGTTAGTGGCAATAAAAGGTTTTGAGAAAGTGTGAGTCACCGCAACCATAAAATGTCTTTCCGCACGCAGCCATGACTGCCCCCCCCCAAAACATTATGCAGTTTGTTGCAATAGAATGGGAGACTAGCCGTGGACAGACACACAGGTGCACACTCACTCACAAACCTCACAACTTACCTTTCTGTAATTCAATGAGACCATCGCCCCGCACGCCTCCCCCGAGCTCTTCTTCTGTTTATCTGTTTGAGAGACCGGCATGTTGTTGAACTTGGTTGCGTCCAGATGTAGAGAGGCAGGTTTGTACAAATATCAAGACAGCATTGGGAAAATAGTGTTCATGTATACCCAATTCACCTCTAATTGATGCTGAGATCTGTCTGAACTCAGGAAACTCCATTTCTAGATGGGTGAGAAACACATCTTCCACGGGATCCCTTGTCATGCTGGTGAACGTGATCTAATAGAAAACAAACAACTCTTTACAAAAGAAATGAAAGACATTTGAAAAATGGAAATCATTATGTGTTAAAACCTTTTGGTATGACGCTGCTTCAGATTGGAGAGCACACTGTGCTTTTAACCCTCACACACACAAATAAACTACACGTAATATGTATCATATACTACCTTAACAAAGTAGATGGTGAAGTAGACCGGCTGCTGGCCGGTCCGGACGTAGTAGGAAATTACATCAGACACAAAGGGCTCTTTTGACGTCCCTGGGTTAATCTGTTGCTGGAGAAGACAAAAGTCATCGAAAAATGAATCGTCCTGTCTGCATGATGTTGTAACCACAACTTCATTTTGGTCACATCAAGTGAATATAATGAGTCACCAAAAAAGGTCAACTGCTCGCCAGGTAAAACAGCAGCGCTTGGTAATTTCAATGAAACAATAAAGTAAGAAAAAGTGACTTAAAATTGAACTTTAGTTCATCATTGATGTACCGCATGACTTTAACACACCTCAACCATTCAAAAATGCAGAATTTTCCATTTTTTTCAGTAACTTGAAAAGTTCTGGGAAAGAGGGGCGGATACAGGAATTCGAGGAAAACATTTTTTTAGAGTTGGGTGAATGTAAAAATTTGTTGATGATTGGCTGAGTACATTGCTGGTTGTTGTTTAGCTAATTTATTTTATTTTATTTTGCCTGCCAAGACGAGTTCAGCCAGCACATTTTCACATCCTACTCTGTGAATTATCGTTGTTGATGGAACAGTGGGAAGACTAACCGAGAGGGTTTTGGTGAGCTATATTTCATTTCTGCCTGAGTTTCAATGGCGTGTGTTTTGACAATGGCTTAACAAGACAATTCAACCTGTTTTAGTTCGGTGAAAGAGAGAAACTTTAATTCAGGAGCTGCAACATAGACAAACCTGAGCGAATATATCGCATTTTACAAATCCCATTTAATGTAGTTGAGTATAACATAGGAAGGATTAAGCCTGAGAGCACACAACACTAGAACAAAACAAGCTTTTCCATTATTATCATAACGAGAAGTCATCTCAAGCAATGAATCTCTTCATTCTTATACCATTTATATATTATTACAATTATCACTGTAGGGTATTGTACCATCTTTGCCAGTTTGGGGATCATGCAGCCTAAACTCTTGATGTTAGAGTTGTACCACGGATCCACCATGCTCAAGTAGGAACCAAGAGTGCAGGGGTTTTCCTTGGATCGATGGAGGTTTTCCTAGAAAAGAACATACATGAAAGTAGAATATAATCAAAAATGCATCAAATTAACAGCAGTGAGGGAACGCGATGAGCCTGGAGGTTTTCCTACTCTAGCTGCTGCATGTTTTCACTTCTTCTAGTTCTTCTTCGCTAAATTTGTGAGGGTCAAATTTTTGCATGGGAAAAAATTCTCTCGCCTCAAAAGAGCAGTTGGGGCTCAAGGTCTATTTAAATGGAGGTTCTTGGTGGAGAAAAGACACAACAGCTTACATTCATTTTAAAGTAATCTCAATGACTGAATTACAAAAATGACAACTAAACACCGATTGTTTTAAAAACAAAAAAATAATAATTATAAACTAATTACAAGTTACACTGAAAGAGGCAGCCAAGCCAATGTAAATTCAATGTTTTGGAATCTCGTCACTTCATTACTGAGTATTTTCCACTTCACTATATGTTTACTTTAAATAAACACACAGTTACAGTGTAATTAGGCCTTTTGAAAAACTGATCTTCTGCTATCTCCAGAGGTGTGCTGACTCTCACGCAACAACAGACCGATGGTGTGTTGGACAAGAGGAAGTGGCCTTACCTTGATAGAGGAGACGGGAGTCGTTACCCCGCAAACAGGGATGTAGTAAAACTGGAGGTTTACTTTCATTGTAAGAAAAAGCCTCCGCGCTTCCCTTTTCCTGCAAAAGACAAGCAAAGAATTTGTGAGAAGCACTAAAATGTGTTCACGCGTCACTGAGCGGCAAAGCGGTTTTGAAGTTTGCAATAGAAGAAGTACGGTTCAGCTTCCCAAAGCTGACTGTAGAGTAGTGATTTATTAGTCCTCCAGTTCAGATCCCATTGTATTGTTAGTGCTTCAATGAGGTAATTAGAGTAATTTAGGATTAGATGTCAACAGGCCAAATTATTTCCACCATACATTTACAGTCAGGCATCATTATTACATACACAGGTGTCCTATCAAAACCAAATATGTATCTATAATCAACATGTATTTAACATTTAAAAACATTTTCTCAGATACAGTATATACTTTTCTTGCACCAAAGAGGGGTATTTTTATTTTTTTTTTTCAACCGTCTTGTTTACAACAGTTTAAGGGAAATATTTTTTTTCTCATTGTTATGCGCGTTGCTCCAAAATCTCCGTCATCTATTTCAGATGAGACAGAGATACCCAGAGATGAGACAAATACCCAGAGTATTTTGTTAGAATAAAGTTTCCATTATTGTACTGTTCCTTCAGGGCTCGACAGCAAGGGATGCCAGGTGGCCATCGCAACCATTTTGAAAAATTTGCACCACTTCTTAGTCTTGGATTGCCATCAGTGACAACCACTTTTGACACATAAAAATAGGGATGTTGTGGAAATTTATCATATGGTTCTTTTAGTTATAACTTGTATCGCTTAAACCTGCAGATACCACCCGAACCCTCTTCCCACGAAAAGGCTGGGAACCTGGCCTTGGTGGCTGCAGCGGCCGTCAACATCTGCAAGGGGGAGGGTGAAGGGAGAGGAGACAAGATAACGCGCATACACGTATATACTCTGTTTTGTCTCTTCATTGTTGTTAGACCACCGAACCATCCGTGGGGAAAGAGCTCTATCCATTCAGCTGAATTATTATTGAAGTGTCTGTTCATTAAATATGTTTTTATATTTTAAGAAGTTTCCATCGTGATTATTTCTCACTGGGAGGTTAAAAAGATATTTTTTTTCCACTACAAGGGACAGCAAACAACCAAACGTGCGCCCCAAAAGAGATATTGTTGAATTAGTGATATTTAAATATTGCTGTTACAGTCTACAGTTTGGTGCGTTTACTCGCATGCACACAGGCATCTGTTTTTTGGAGACAAGGGCGGAGCAACTGAAGTCATGTGACTAATCAACATCATAAACGAACGTGGAAATTGATTCCACTGAAGAAAGAACCAGATGAACCTGAACGAAAGATAAAAAGGAAATTTGTGAAGCCTTGGGAAGCGAAGCATCCCGGCATCGTGGAGCTGGACGGAAAACGATACTGCGGAGCACGTTAAAACACACACATGACATGTATTCATGTCACATTTTCATTATCGAGCTGACGCATCACTGCATAGTTTGATATGTACTGACAATATCAGGGGAATAATAATGGAAACCACATTTTCAGTTTCGGCAAACAAAAGCTGAAAACTCGCCAGCCTTGCTACAGGACTACAGTACAGTGTAAAAAAGTTATATAAAACTTAAATATATATATATATATATATTGTATCAGCACAGTCACACATCCAGCTGCTTTGAAAGAAGCTTCGTCCTCTTGTGATATGATGAGTCTCTCACCTGAAGAGGTAGTAGGCCTTGGCCAGGCGACCCATTACCCTGTCGTCTCCCATGGCGACTATCCTGGCAGTAAAGTGTCTCTGCTGCTTGGAGAAGGGGTTCTGCATCGCGTAGCTTCCTGCCCGCCTCTGCAGAGTCGCCCCTCTTCTTCCTCCCCTCCCTCCACTTCCTCCTCCTCCTCCTCCTCCTCCTCCGCCGAGGCTTGCGTGTTCCTCCAGGGTGTCCTGCATCAGCACCATGCCGTCCTTCACCGATGGTTTCATCTTGATGCCTCCACGCCGTGACAGCCTCCCCGACTCTTGCTCGCTGGGAAAACGGAGTTTTTTTTTTTACTGCTATAGTCAAAGTCCTAATCATTTCAAAATGAACGTGAGGCTTTGACAACGCACAGGGGATCCCATGATGAGCGTCTCGGACGTTCTCAAGTTCAGCAAAAGACTCTTAAATCTTTGCACAAGAAATCAAGTGACTAAATGATCTTGGTGAAGATTACAACTTAGTTTTAAATGTCTTCAAGATGATTTACCTGGAAAACAATGGCTCTGAAACACTAAAAACCCAAGGTAAGCTTTGGAAACATTTCCTACAGGGACTGTTTCTACAGGGACTGCAAATTAAGTTAAATACACGAAACTGGCAGTGGGCATGATCTATCTTAATGTAAACTAGGTACTTGATTTACCTTTTGCATTGTTCCCATGTTGCACTCATGCCGGCAGAGTCCAGAGATGGTGATGGGGGGGGATCGGCGCCAGGGGGCAGGTCTCTTTCGATGCCGCTGTCGTTGGACATGACGGAGAAGCGAGTCATGTCGGGCGGCATCAGGTCGCCGGGCGACTCACCCAGCTCAACGTCCTCCAGCTCCTGGCTGAGGGAGAACTGCTCCGACATGGAGCTGGATCGAAACCACTTGGCCAGCACTCGCCCTGTCGACATATCAACATTCATCAGTTACGTGTAATTCAGAGGTCTGCACTCACGTGGCGCAAGACGGCATAAACCACAGCACGGAATAAGTCCCTTCAATAACTGCCGCAGGTCTGCCCTAAGGCTCCCGAGGAGGCTCCCAACAATCTACAACTCAGACTATTTTTTCTTTTACTTCTGGTTCTCTTTATCCAGTTCGGTTTTCAGGAGATAATTCCAGTTTCAGCCTAATTTGGTTCAGCTGACTGGTAGTAACAACTTCCTCTAAACCCCCCACGGTTCCAGATTCACTCACAGATATCCAGATCCTCCGTCCACATGTGGAAGCTCATATCTGGGTTCGGAGGAGGGCAGTCGCACAGTCGTCCACCGGACAATGGCTCTGCAATACACACACACGAGAGTGGAGGAAGAGAGATAGGAAGAGACCAAAACTGTCACAATGACACTCAAAACAAAACACCTCCCCAACCCCCATAACGTCCTGTCTGTGAACACTGCTGTGCATCCCTCCACCTCCCAGCTGGGATGAAGGGGGAGCAGGTTCATCGGATGGGTCGCTGACATGATAAGAGTGGATTTCCCGGAAATAGATATCCGGAATATTAAAAATAATCTACAAACAACTGACTCGACTGATTTGGCCATGGAGGAAGCCGCTAAATAGAGAGGTCACATGGTCACACGTTTGATCTCAGGAACAGCCGGTGTGACAAGCCCTCTGGGACACAGAAAACATGTCACTTACAATGTGTGCTTTTTTATAACCAAAAGTGACGGCGGTTCGTGTGGTTTCTTATCCTTCGTTGATGTTTGGCCACACCAATAAGTTGTGTTGTGCCTCAGACAGAGCAGCTGTGCCTCCGAGAAGCTCTGCCCTGCACAGCTTTGCTGCGTTTCCTCCTTACCCGAGTCCGCATCCGTGACGATCACGCTGTACAGCCGCTGAAGACGGCTCCTCAGCGCTCCCCCCTCCCCTCTGCCGCCCTCCTCCGCGCTCTGCTCCAGAGCCGCCAACACTTCCTGAAAGTGCGACTCGACATCTTGACCCATGTCCTGTCCCGGAACACACAAACACACGCGGGTGAACTCACATGCTCACAGGAAGACAAACACACACAGAGTCCGTATTAATAGCACAGAGGTGAGGGGTTTGTTTGTTGCTCGTTCGTGTGTGTGTGTTTCTGCCCTCATGTGCGTCCTGCTGAGGTGTTACTTTAGGATCGGTGCCAGGAGACACTTCCACCAACAGACCTTCATTCAGGATGTTTTATACAACACGTACATATGAGGCACGGACTCTCAAACTATTTTAAATCCGGGAGAAAAAACTGAAAAAATTTACTGCCATCACCAAAAATGTAGCCCCACTATATTCTGCTGACGATACTCTCAACTCGAGAGTCATTCTGGAACTTGTTATCGCTTAAACTGTACAGAAGTGACCACAAAGGTAATTCACTCCGTCCTGAATGGCAACAGTCAGCATATACAAATTGTGCATTCACATGGAAAAAAAATTGCTGAAGCTATAAAGAGAAGTTGTGATACAACAGCGCAGACTCAATTACAATCTTTCACAGACTGGAGATTAACTGGAGACTAAAGAGAAGAGAAGCAACATGTCATGACACGTCCCGCTTTACACATTTGGGCCTTCAGATTAGCATACCATTACTTTCTAACTGTAGAGCGGCATTGTTGTTAAGGCTGTGTGTGTGTGTGTGTGTGTGTGTGTGTGTGTGCTGTAAAAGTGGAGAGATTGATCGACAGACAGGCTCAACAAAGCCAGGTCTTTTATTTTATGTTGGCATATGCTACAGTTTATTTATCAATTCATTTGTTTATAGGCCTGCAAAAGAGCAAATGTGTTTCTATGGGCTATCGCTGTCATTGATTTTGATGTGATTGTTGCACATTTTGTATCTGTTTTCGTTTCAATAAATAGAAAAAAGCCTTGAAGTCCGGGGCTTTTCTTATCTCTCATTGGACAGTAATAAGAATGTTTCACAGCTTGAGTTGTTGTGGAGAAAAAAACTATTTCTAGCAGCCGTATATCGGTTTCACTTACTGACTGAGTAGGAGGTTCTCTTCCCCTCTCTCTCTTTTTCTCTGTGTGTGCGTGAGCGTGCATATGCGTGCAATGTGTGTGAAAGAGATTGATGAAGTTAGCCAATACTACCCATTGAAGCTTCAAAGCCACAAAAATGGTGTTGGGGACAGACCTAACTGTTACACACATTATATGTTTCAGGAAACTCAATCCCCAGCCATATTTCAACATCAATACCAATTCGGCGAACTGAATCTTTTTCATTCAGCACATTCATTAGAGTCTACAGTGTGACTTCATTTGATGAGGAGGATTAAGTTAATAATTAAACAATCAAACACGGAGGAATTCTGAGCCAGGCTCCGACTAGATAGGAGAAAATGGAAAGCATGCGGAAAACATTCAAATTGACTCTACACACCATGCATCAGTATGAGGTCAGGGTTATTAGAGAGCCAAACAGGCGAGGCAAACTTGCGGTAAACTGAACATAACAAGACTCAAAAAAAGTAAATAGACAAAGCGGTATTGGAGTGATACCGTGAAGTGAAAGGAGAAGGCAGTGAGTGAGGACAACCCAACAGCTTTGTGGTGGGTTCCACTAACCTTCAGGGCTCGAGCCAGTCTGGGCCCGTTGCACTGCTCCGCTCCTAAAGCAGCCTGTATGGAGTGTTGGACCACGATGCACATGTGATCGAAAGGACTCGGAGATCCTTCTGCAGCTGAAGAGGACGTCCCAATATCACCCGACAGCACTTGCTCCAAAGAGGCAGAGAAGACTTGTGGGTCAGCCAGGATGAAGACCCTGCAGGGATTTACACAACGGGGGTTTGGCGACACATGCAGCAGTATGAGGGAATAGAACAAGCCTTGGCAAATCTACAATTCTCCAAGGCTTCTTTTCTTCATTCATGACTCACCTCTCCTGAAAGGGATAGTGCTCATTTTTTAGTCTCTGCTCGGCTGTCACCATCCTCTGGTACATCAGACCTGTGGATCAAACGGGAATTTAACAGCGGTGCGTGGTTGCAAATCCTCATATGGATAAACTGATGCATGCTTGATGAATAAACAGTTCATTAAACATCACAGTTACCGTTATCTGGCATTTCTTTCTCCCGTGTCAAAACTAGCTAGTCTCAGTCCGACAAGTCATTCTAGTCTTTATTACAAAGCATGTGTGGTCTGTAATAGATCATTTACGCTTTGATTGACCCGTCTGAGGGATTGGTCTTTGTTGGAAGTGACTTTGTGCGATCATGACGTTGTGACAAAATGCCTGTGAATAAATATCCCTGTCATCTTTGATGTGGAACACGAGGTGTCCTTTCTTCAGAACATAACCAACATAGCTATGAATGCAGATTGAAGAGAACAGCATATTTAAAGTGTCAAAACAACTACAGGCTATATAGGTGAGATGAGCTCCTCGAGCAGGAAGTTCTACAAGTGAACCAGTCGCCTCCCGTTTTAAAATTTAGACTGAAACGTCGAGCTGAGAGTTGGATAATACCTGGAATGGAGCGTTCAGTTTTGATCTGTCTCGTGTAGCTGAAGCCCACAGTGCAGTAGGGATGGGGATAGGTCAGGAGTCTCTTACAAAAGTCGTAAACACGCTTGTACAGCTCATCTGGAATGTAGGCTGTCTGGAATATCAACAAAAAAAAAACACGCGCCTACTCATTACAACTAATACCGGAAAGGAAAACTCCTTTTTCTTTTATACGGTAATCGAATAATAAGCATTCACTTCCTGGTTGACAGTACTTTTTTTGTACTTTTTCAACAATGCAACAATGTGGCAGCTATACTGTACCTGAATGATGGCATACATCAGTGTGTGGAGCAGAGGGATGATGCATTTGCGAGAGTCCCACCTCTCAGCCTGCAGAGAAAACACACACTCGGTCAGCCGATTAGCTCATCGACAGAAGAATAACCAGCTTTAGCTCAAATTTCACAGATAAAACAATTAGTTGATTAACTCAAATTATAATTAGCGATTGAAGGAATAAGGTTCATGGTCAGTCAAGTCAATTCCAATCAGTAAATATTAAATCCTCTGGAAAAAGCCAGCACAAATAAACCCTGTTGAAAGCACTATTTGGAGTCTCAAAGTGTCAACATAGCCACTGCTGAGATCAAGTACCTTTTCCAGCTCTTTTATCAGCACCCACACCAGAGATAAGCCGTTCACAGGATTGTTTTGAACCTTCTTATGAAGCGTCCACCTCAGCATGCCTGCACACACACACACACACACACACACACACACACACACACACACAGATAAATACACAAGCCATACAACATTTCCACAGGTCTAACACAGACTTGCTAAATGTGTCAGACCTCTCTCCATGACTAATCTGAAATATGTCTGATGACTAGCAACTGAACAGCCGTCACACTGCTGACACGGCTGAATGTTGCACAGTGGGATTAACACTAGCAGGCTGGCTTCAGGAGATATCCATTGGTTTACGGGAAGGAACTGCTTTGGATACAGAAAAACAAATTAACAAATGGAGTCTCCAGCAGAGAATCGAGTGAGCTTTGTGACGTCTACACCACACGCACAGATGTATTGAAACCGTAATGTGAATGCATTATTCACATGATGAAGTATTTTTGCTGTTGGCAATTTTGGAACTCTCTCCACCATAAAGATCAAGTTAAGATCTGTGATACATTCAGAGGATGCTGTTTGTAAGACCTCATAATATTACATGTGAGCAGAGCCAACGGCAAAGACGGATAAAAACCACACCAGCGCTGCGAGGAAAGAATACTTCACATCTTGATACTTTTTTTAAAAGGATTGTAGTAGATCTATTTTACCTTTGTTGAGACAGTCTTGGGGCTGCTGGTTGTCCCTTTCCCTGGGCAGGATAGCCATGACGCTGCGGTAGAGTTCTGGCTCTGGAACTGTGGGGGAGCAGCCGGCTGACAATAAAGATGAGAGGTTGAGCGTTTGAGTCTGCAAATGTATCGATGTATTTATACAAAAGGGAGATCCATTTGTCTGCACAAATGTGCACCGTTGCGGACAGTGTGTGTGTGTTGTACGTACCTGGAGGCTCCATGCTGCACGTACTGCTTGCGTTATCCCAGGGGGCCTTGTTGGTCATGTCTCACGTGCATTGTGGGTGTTTCATCTTTAAGCAGAGAGAAGACACAGACAGGAAGGTGTCAGTCATGTGCGTCCAAGGTCAAACACTAAGCGGTCGGAGAGCCTGCCTCACTTGCGGTGGCTGACCGTAAATGTGGGTAAGTGATGACTGTTTTCTTGTTTTTCTGTCTGCTTGCTGATACATTGAATGAAGCTATTTAAAACTATCTCTGTTCACAGGCAGGGTGACAATAATATCATCTCTACACATTTCTCTTTTTGAATTTGAGTGTGAGAACCATATTGCCTCCAGTCAACATTCATGCAAGTGTGGGTACTGCTGAAGGGTTGAATCCAAAGTTTAGTGTTTAACGGTGCTCGATATGCAATTCAGGGCATATCTATTGCCTCCACACGGCTCTCAACGTGGCGTCGGCTGCTGCGCTGGTGGCTAACAGCTAACGGTGCTAACAGCGCCAACAGTGCGAATGGCGGCAACAAGGCTGAAAGAGCTCACCGTTTTTTTACCTTAGGGGGTAACCGGAGGTTACAGGAGGTCCCTTTCGGGACAATCCTGTCCTTATCAGCTGCAACTGTTGATGAGCCCCCTCCACACACACACACACATGAGCTAGCTAGTGGGGGCATGCTCAAATGCAAGAACATGCACCAAAAGGCACTCACGTACGGCCCGGCTATGTCAACAAAACCCAGAGAAGCTCGTATCACACAGAGGGAGAGCGATATCATTCAATAAGCAGGCAGACATTACTCCTCTATATCTTTACTTTCGTAAAGAGAACCTTTACCCACACACACATATACACACACCTACCAACACCACAAGGTGCAGTTGTCCCACGCTAACCCTCCCCAACACTGTCAGAAAGTGTTCCTATAAACCACCTACTTCAAACCCCTTGCCACATTATCTCAGGTCCCACACAGGTTTGTGAGTCACCTCTCAACCATCCGCGGCACTAAATTCATTGGGACATTTTTCATTTATATTTATCTGAACAAGAAAGAAAAATGACCCCAATGATTCCTTTCAGATCATGAAATTAACGATGATGACATTAATATATCCAACAGAAATAAACCACAACAAACACTAAGCGCTAATTGCCACAGTGACTGCATTTCCTGCAGCATGTAAATGCAGACTGGTGGAAGATGACTTTCATGCTTTGGGCAAATTCTTAAAAAAAACCTCTACTGCTCTGCTCCAAACATACTGACCGTAAATCATCTCGATACGAGAGCTCATGTTCACGATCTTTGTGATAAATATACAGCAGAAATGTATCATAAGAAGCCTCATTCACAGAAACTAAACATCACAAACCATAATGCTCTCTCTTAATGGAACGTATTAGTTAGTTTACCAGTCAAATCATAGCAGGTGTAGAAATAATATCAGATAAACTCACTCTGTCCCACAGGTCTTTTCCATCCACACGCAACGCTCTCTGTACTGAATCTAACAAGTGTGACACACACACAGAGAAAGAGAAAGAGAGAGAGTGACAGGCAAGTGAGGAGGAGGGGGGGGGGGGCTGTTTGCAGGTGTCAAAGAGTCATAACCTGTTTGAGTCCTGTTTCGTCGGCTAAATGCATTTGAATTTAAACTTCTGACTCACAACATGTTGCTCTCTTCCGTGTCGACACACACACACACACACACACACACACACACACACGGCGCTGGAGGTCATTCCACAGGCTGCATGTGTACAAAGAAAGGATTTTGTGTGACGGATTAACCTCGATCCCCCTTAAGAAAAGCTGTGCTTTCAAAAACAAACAGCCTGTCAAACAGGCAGCCGAACGCTGGCTGTTTGACCACAAGTTTCCGGTTGCCTCTGGTGTATTCACTCTCTTGTCTCTCTGTCTTTCACCCCTCCACCATGCATTCACATACAGGTGCATGCAAAAGGCCTCCGAAGTGCACGCATGTGGACTCTCGCCCACACAGATGTGCAAATTTACACTCTGTTTCTACCTTTCTGATGGGAACTATTAATGCAGTGTAGGAGCTCACACACCCACAGCATTTCCTCTCTGTCAGAATGAGTGGGCATACAACACTCTATATTTAGACGGACAGACTGAGAGAGAGAGAGAGCTGCAGAAAGAGAGTGAGCCAGAGTCACCGGGGAAAGCAGAGTTTAGAAAAGCTTAAAAATAGATGCACCACATCATTCACAACCTTTACAAATAACTAACTTAGAAAAAACCACAGTCTGCAGGACAACGTCTGAAGGACAGCAAGCCTCTAAAAACACAAAATAACCATCACAGCTCTTCGATTGCATGTCATCGTTGCTAATATTACTGTAAATGAAACTTTCAAATACAGGACTTAATTTAGTTTGACATTTTGGTCAAAGTCCACCAGCTATTTCTGTGCATTTCTTACACAAAGAACCTTCTTAAATACACAATTGCTCAAACAAACATCACCAGGGAGTCGAGAGGGAATTTGAGTTTTAACAAACGAAGCCAAGTTAAACACACTGTGTATGTGGACACTGAGGTGAGAGCAATGCGATTCACTGTACAAACACAAAGCACGGATAACATATAAAATGACTATTCGTACAAATGCTGTTGCACCGTATCAATTAACATTCCAAACGTCACCAATCAGAGTCCATCCTTTGATCTTTCCTAACTTTTTGGACCCAGACTCTGGACTTTGCAGCAGCAACATCCTCTTCCATCATTTGAACATACCACGAGTGGTCAAGTATGGACTACAACATCCATTACTTGACTAGCACACATTGTTTCCTTTGCCATTAGTACCATTAAATCCTGTCAAATACCCAGGAAAAGTGCTTATAAATAGACGAGAAGTTGAAAATGCTTACAGATGCTAAGGCCACATGCCAGTGAAGCAAACTTCCCCTATGACTGTTGACTATACGGTTGATGTGAATTAGGTTCCTGATCTGAGTTTCGCCAGTGATACATATCTGCCTTCCCTGTGCGGGGCAGCCGTCACAGTGCATCGCGGTGGTCAGCCGGAGTCTCTCAAACAATGCGGCCCCCGAAAACAGGAGCGCTCGTTTCCGTTCAGGCGCGCTGCAGAAATCTCAGAGAAAAAACAAAACAGGAAGGACCTGACAGCGACTTGTGGAAGTGCGTTCGTACGTAAAGCAAGAGAGAAGCGGTGCAGCAGAGTGTGTGCGTGTGTGTGTTAGTCTGCTTGATTGGAAATCCCCAACCTACGATAGCATCCTCTATGTGTCTCATCCTCTCTTGCATATAGACCTGGAGAAATTGGAAGAGCGAGGAAAGCACCTGCAGAGTTTGTTCCCTGTACAGCTGGCAAGCAAAACTTGAAAAAAAGTACAGAGTCACAGCACTTGAATTTTCTCATAAGGAAATGCATGTTGCAAAGTGTGTGTGTCACCATGAAATTCCTCCCTGTTTTTCCCCCTTCGCAAGGAGATAACAAATATGACACTGTGCAAATGTGGATAGAAAGAAGTACCCGAGTAGCATTTCAAGAAAAGCTAAGAGTTTACATTTGTGCCACTAATAAGTAAAAAACAGTCATGAAAAAGCATTAAAAAAAAGATTTCTGATCGAGCAAAGAAGTCTTAGTTGACTGAGACCAAAGGGGGCAGAAACACACACATTCAAAAGTTGCAACGACACCCCGAACGTCTAATCCAGTGTGAGCTACGGGGGGGATATCAATCAACGCGATTTCCTGCATCAACATGCTGAACAATATGAGGAAGTCCACTTCGACCGGCGAATGTGTGTGAGGCGTGTGCAAGTGTGTGTGTGTCTGTAAAACTGCATGGCCCTGACTGACCAAAGATTTGTTTTTTCTTGTCAGGGCCTGCATAAATTGTATAAAATACTGCTGCAAAATCTGCAACAAACAGGTGGATATGTCGTTAAAAAAACTAAAGGAAATGTGCCAATTGGAGGAGTTGGTGTAAATATGACTTCCAACAACCAGAGGCGTGCATGGACACGTCGATGGTGTATGCTGCGGGGAGTATAGTGTGCTAAATCCATCAGGCAAGAGGAAGGCAGATAGGAAGAGGTAGATACAAAGGGGTTTCCCGAGAAGGCGTGTGTGTGTGTGTGTGTGTGTGTGTGAGTGATCCTTCTGTGGGGTCTATGGGGTCTGTGATGGCGATAACTGGGTTTATTGGTCCATTAGGGGTCAGGGGGTCAGAGGATGTGGCGTTTAGGTTGGATTAGGTAACACGTGTCAGTTAAGGAGTTTTGAACAAATACTACGGTGAAACACAAGTGCACTATGCAAACAGGACAGGCAGGTTTTTCTAAACCTAACCAAGTAGTTTTGGCATTTACCATAATTAATCATTAATTACCTATTTATTGGTAATCACACCTAATTGGGTTGTTTCCTGTGAAAACAGAAGTATATTCTCAAACGATCATACGCATGTAACTAATGACACGTGTTGCTGGCTTTCGTAGGAAAACGCACGCAAGATGGGGAGGAACTTTACATTAGATATCATACGAACTGACCTGAGGATACGTTGCAGTGAAACACAACCTGTGTGATCACACATACAATATGCATGTGGATTTAGTGCACATGCAACTCCCACTGACTTACACAATACTTAACAAAATACCAGCAGGTTTTCTTCTGCAGCCTCCAAAAACTTTAGCAGTCAATTTAAAAACATGTCGATACTTTCTTTGATCTTTGCACTTACAGTATAGCCAGTGCATGACCCCTTACTTACATACATGTCCATCAGTGTTTGGGAACAGTGAATAGATTCATTCTTCACACATGAAATACTTCTAAATCCGTTCTTATCGCGGATAAAATCAGCTCCGAACAAAGACAGCCCTGTTAGCCTAGATACAGCTGCGGCCTCAGAAAAAGTCAAAAGCACATAGACAAATGTGAGGATTCCTGTGAATCACCAGTCTCACGACGCAGCAGACCTTATTCAGCCACAGTGGGCATAATGAGGCAACGCGGTAGCATAGCGCTAAGCGTTCACAGGAGGTCACTGAGTGGAAAGCGATCCAACTGCTACAAGCACAGGATGTACCAAGTGCGTCACATAGACATGATCAGCAGCAGAAATAGATCCGCGCGCTCACACACTTGGCATGAAACAGCCTTACCCACGATGGAGACTGCTTTCCAGGGAGCCTCGCAGGTACACGACTGCCAAGAAGTGTTTGCCCTTTGTTTTCATAACCCCCACGCGACAAGCGCGAGGGCAGCGTCTCATGTTGAAGAGAGTCTGCGGCTGTCTGCATTTCGGGAGCTGCAGTATGTGGAGTTTAGGGTGTTTTGTAATAACTTTTCCCGGGAATACGGAGCAGGAGTGTGGGCTGACGAGGGCTCAGCACTCCAAGGCGACTTCTGCCTAAAAGTAGCAAATGTTTCTTTAATTGGCAGCAGCTTCATCCTGTTAAAAGACGAAGACTGAAGAGATGGCAGTGATGGGTACATTAGTGGTGGTTCTTTCCAGTCCTTGCATGCAGCCAACTTTCTACATTGAACTTAAGCGGTTACAGTATAAAACCTTTTGAAAAACAACTTTAACTGGTAAATGATGTTCCCAGGCTATATTTACAAGAGGATAAACTACGAGGGGAAAAAAAGCTTAGTTTTGTGTTGTGTGAAGCTTAATATATTTAATGTGCTCATTATTGTTAGCCTATAGACTTATACTTATAACTAAAAGGGTGTTGGGTTCGGCCTATGATTAATGACTTAGTGAGTTAGTGGTAATCAGTTTTTGTGTTGACGTTCAAATAGCAATCCTGGTTCTGCTGTTCCAGTCATCGTCTCACCTGAACAGCTATACACATGTTGTTATCGCTGCATTATGTCACTGTTGATGTTTGCGTTCATATTTTGGCACGGTGATCGCACTGATAATAAGGTTACCGTCACGACGGAGATCAGATCTAGACTCATGTGGACTGTAACCACTTTGCTCATCATGCGTGGTATAATTATGAGAAATGATTGTTGGTTTTACAGTGATACTTAATGTCCCAATATCTTTTGAGTTATTCCCTCGAGCATCAGGTTCAAGACTGGATTACCAGCATTCAGTCAATGGCCTAAATATTTCAAACCACTATGTCACTGTTTTCTCATGTCTTACTGGAATGCCTCACCCAATCGTTGACATCACCGGTCTGATTTGTTTGGAGAGAGATTATTTTTTAATTCGGCATTGTGTGGCGGTGAATAGCTCCAACACCTTTATGTTGTCAACATTTGACATTTATATAACGACTAAAGATTTGATATGTGCCTTATTGTTAAGGATAGCAATGTTCCCATATGATGGGTTCAATTAAACAATTGCTGGCTCATTTTAGGAACAAAAATACCACTTTCAAAGTGATTATAGTGGACACAGACAAAGACTGGAGCCAGCTTGCATTCCCTTACGCCCAAAGAGGTAGGCCTACCAGGAAGCTCGGATCTAAAACAAGGAAGCTGTAAGAAATGCAACTGTGCTGTTAGACTCCCAGCAGACACAACAGAGAGCCAGGGCTTCAATCAGATCAGGCATTGTTTTTAAAGCCCTGTTATTATCCCAGGAGGTGGAAAAAATAAACCGAAGTCCCTCAGTACATAACCCATGAGGACGGGTTTTTTTATAGCCTGACTTACAAGTGAAAGAGCCCATTCAAAAAAAAGAAGAGAGTGCTGACATGTGCCGCAGCCTACAGCTGTGATCTATGGTCAACTTCATCAGACAGTCAGGTGCTGCAGTTAACCACACTGCCGCTCCTTATCTGCGCGCTACAGTAAGCGACTTAGGTAAAGTTATGACAGATATTGACAGATTCGGACTTCCCGGTTCAATAAATCGTTAACGAAACGTTGCTAAAACACAAACGATACCTCCATGTAACCGTAGTGAGGTAGACAACAAGCTACAACCTTAATTGAATTAAAACGGGCCGTCTTACGGACTCCTCCGAGCTGGACAATCTGCATTGGTCTCAATGAGCGGCCGGCTGCGCGACCAGTGCGCAGGGACCGTCTACAAAGTGCAATGCGGAAAATACCTACTACAACAATATTCAATAGCTTCACTGTCATGCAATGTAGTGTAACCAAAATCACTTCACACATCAATGGCCTCCTCCTTGTTGTACTACAAGTGTTATTTTGAAAAAATATGATTTAGATTAATTTTAGTGAATATTTATTGAAAATAATAATCAATAGCTTTACTGTTGATAAGTGTAGCATGACCAAAATCACTTCATATATCAATGGGCTCATCTTTGTTGTACTACAACTGTTATTTTGAAAAAATATGACTTTGATTAATTTTAGTGCATTTTTATTGGAAATAATATTCAATAACTTTACTGTTATAGTGTAGTGTGACCAAAATCACTTTTGACAGGTGCTGTCAAATTCTCTTTCTGGTGACGATTCCAAGTGACATTAAATTATCAGTGATTTGGTCAAACCAGTAACCATTAGAGAACTACAAACATACAGTTAATTTAAAGCTCAATTAAAGAAATGGTTAGTTAGTACCCAACTCTGTCAGCACTAGAATGTAGCTGCTTCTCTGTCCGTGTTGAACTTTCCCTCGTCTGTCTGTCTTGAAATTGCCGGTCGACCCTCATCTACCTGCATGCTTGTCTTTTATTGTTGTTTAGCTGTGTCTGACTGATTTATGTATTTCACATACTCTGCATGCTTTTATGTTTTGTGCCTCTGACATGGATGTTTTTTAGTGTCTAAAAACTGCAGCATAATATTCTCTTTAGTGCACGTTTCTATTTAACATACAGGTGCATCTCAATGAATTAGAATATCATCGAAAAGTTAATTTATTTCAGTAATTCAATTCAAAAAGTGAAACCCATATATTATATAGATTCATTACACACAGGGTGATATATTTCATGCCTTTATTTCTTTTCATTTTGATGATTATGGCGTCCAGCTAATGAAAACCCCAAATTCAGTATCTCACAAAATTAGAATATTACATAAGACCAATTAAAAAAAGGATTTTTAATACAGAAATGTTGGTCTACTGAAAAGTATGTCCATATACAGTATGCACTCAACACTTGGTCATGAGGCAGCCATGAGCTGATTTATAAATAACCATCTACAAGTCTGGTGAAACTAAAATAACAGTTGTAGTACTACAGGAAGGAGCTCATTGATATATGAAGTGATTTTGGTTACACTACATTGCATGACAGTGAAGCTATTGAATATTGTTGTAGTAGGTATTTTCCGCATTGCACTTTGTAGACGGTCCCTGCGCACTGGTCGCGCAGCCGGCCGCTCATTGAGACCAATGCAGATTGTCACGCTCGGAGGAGTCCGTAAGACGGCCCGTTTTAATTCAATTACGGTTGTAGCTTGTTGTCTACCTCACTACGGTTACAGGGAGGTATCGTTTGTATTTCAGCAACGTTTCGTTAATGATTTATTGAACCGGGAAGTCCGAATCTGTCAATATCTTTCTAACTTTACCTTAGTTGTTTCGTGAGTTGCCAACGTAGACACACAAATAAATGAAAATGTCAATAAGTCTGCAATTACTAAAACATCAAATATGTCAGCCTTTTGGAAAACTTACCTGCTGCTAAGTTGTGTAAACAGCTCCATGTACCAGCTGTCTCATCCCTCGGTCGGTGACACATTCATTCACCTCAAAGCGTCTGTCAACGTGACGTTGTGGCTCGTCTTCAGGCCACGCCCATCGCGTCTCAACTACGCTTTGGTAACCAATCAGAGCACGTGTCCATGTAAACTATTATTTACAGCGATAGACAGATGGACAGATAGACAGATGGACAGATAGGAATCTCTTTAAATGAAAGCAAATATGATGAGGATTAAAGACATCCATTTTAATGAAGATTGGTTTCCATTGCATAGATGATACACACACAATTATAAATATGCATTTGCAATAGTGAAGGCATGCAGGGCATTTATCTAAATAAACATAAAAGTACCTAATTTATTAATCTAATGTTCAAGTGCTCCAATTCAACACAAGATATTTACCTGCAGTGCTACCATTTCAGTCTCGGTCAGGTGATCCGGGTATTATCCCTTTACAGCAACACAGCAATTTTTATACATATTTCAAATGTCAAACATTATGCAAAGTGCAACGAATCAGTTACTTTTTTATAAAGGTATTTTTTTAGCACCACAATATCAAATTTATATTTTCCATCTGTGCCCTTGATGAAATAAAGGTTAGCACTTTGCGAGAGCTAAATTATGGTCTGTACATATATTCCATTACAGTTATTACAAAGTGAGACTTCACTACAGTTATGGTATATTAAAGTAATCTTTACTTCAACTGAAGTCGGTTGGAATGTCAACAGAGCCCCCTGCTGGTCACATTTAAAACTCCAGTTAAAACAGTAACTCCTTAGGAGAAATGTTATCACTAAATTCCCATCTATGACTGACATCAAACATTATGATGTAGCATTCAAGTTAAAGCATGCAATATCATATTTTACAAACATATTATTGACATTTTGAGTAAGTCCATAGTGTCCATTCTCAGATATAGTCACATAGTCCCGTAATCACCCCTAATGGAGGCATTACACAGTACATGTCCCCCTGGTCCTCCATGTCCCATGTCGGTTGATCCAGAGACAAGTTCTCAAACTTTGACTCGAAGACGATGTCCACATTTTAACATTCCATCTCCTGGTAAGAGATCTCCAGGCTTATTTCAACCCATCTACACCCTGACGATGTACCCTGACCAATTTACATTCTAATGTTACTGTGAGTGTGTACGGTCACTTCTCCGTCAGCCAGAAAAAAGGAACTGAAACTCCTGGAATGTAATTTCAACAGTTTCCTTAACAACGGCTAATGATTGCTTTGCACAGAGGAAGCTGGACTGCGCATCATTAGAACTATTGTAGATATTCGTTCTTTTTTATTTCGTGTTCTTTGATATGTCTTCGTATTGACGATCACAGGCCGGGTCTGCTGTTTCCTGATTGGCCCCTCTTTTCCATCGTGTTGCATCCCACTGCTGTTTCAGGCCACCATCATGTGAACTTGACTACAGCCTCAGTCTGTGTCTGTTACTGAGAGCATGAATAGTTGGGCAGAATATTTCCTTTCAAACCACCCAGTTCAAACCAGTGGTCAGTTTCAGGGAAGAGCCCCGCTGAAAGTGACTATGGGCAGGCAGAGGAGGGAGCAGAAGCTGGGGTTGAGAGGCTGGATTTGGGCCGAGGTCGGGGCTTTTCTTAGCCTCCAGTCGGCGGAGCTGTCAGGCTTGTAGCAGACTGATATGTCACATCTATGTGGGACAGAGGGAGACACATGGGTTAGTTAGGTAAACAACAACACTTGCGAAGGTTGTGACTTGTGAGTGGATGGTGGAAGTGTGTGTGTGTGTTTCTATTCACGTGTGTGTTTTCAGAGAGGAAACTGGTATCTGGCTGCAGAGGATGCAGCTGAGCTATGAAATTGTGGTAAGAATACGTCAAGAAATAATAAGCCTGTCTCATCTGTCTTTGAGGCGAGAAATCATTTCTCTGACATGTGAAACTTATTTAAGCTGAAGACGTCACATGATCAGGGGAGCCGGTCTAGGGGAGCTACACTACCACCACTTTACAGAACTGAAAGATTCAAAAGTTGAGGTGTACCACTTCTTTTCCAGACACTATGTATGTCAACATCAATTCCTCTGTGTGTGTCTGTGTGTGTGTGTGTGTGTGTGAGGACAGGTTTTAAACGATTCTGTTTAGGACACTTCTCATTTTGTGTGTGTGTGTGTGTGTGTGTGTGTGTGTGTGTGTGTCCAGACCTGGTGACACTCTGCAGTATCTTTTTCTCATCCTGGTCCAGACATACAGCAAAGGTTGTGTTTCCAGCACCGCCGACCTGCACCTTATCCACCTTCACCTCCGTCACGCTCAGCTGCTACAAAAGGAGAGAGAACAGAGCAGAACGAAATGCACGGCACCTCATGAATAAACATGTTGATGAAGAAAACACAAAAAAAAAAAAAAAAAAAAAAAGGCTAGATGTTTGGAAAATTCCTTCAACCTTGTGCAATATATATTTGCATATCATTTGACATGACGAACCATTGCTATTGCAGCTTGTCTGAGTTGTTTTACTTTTGTTATTGAAGCATTTGTCTTTGTCCCTGGGTTGTAAAGAGAGCATTGACCACTCTGCTGAGGTGCGAAACGACTGCTGCGAATCAAAAACTCTGCATCTAACCGAAGTGAAGAGATGAAGCTGCAATATTGAGCAAATACTACTTTTGGCAGAACACACGCCAGTCTTGCCTGTGTTGTGGCTTTTTCTTTCCATCAAGCAAGACAGAGGTGTTTGTATTTAAATAGAGAACGTGTTGCAGAGTTGTTTGTTAAAAGCGAGAGGCTGATGTCGCGTCAAGCTCACCTGGTTGTAGCCCTTCTTGCTTTTGCAGTTCTGTCTCTTCAGGACCTCAGTCATCGTGAGCTGCAGGCACTCCATCTTTGAGTCTGACGGAGATTGTTTTGATTACATAGTGAGCACACTTACACAACCGACAGTAATCGCTGTCAAAAGGAATATATCCAAAAGAGATTTGTATTTCACATTAACTGGAGACACAAATGCTTGTTGACATATTGACTAATGACAAATGTTCCTTTCATCCCTAAACAGTAATTATCAGGTGATGTTGAATCTCTACGTAGCTAATTTACGGTCTGAATAGAGTGCTGCAGAGATGACACAGCACTGGTTCCCTCAAAAAAACCACAGGCCTTATTTCAGGCATCTAAACCAAAAAAGCCAGGCATCTAATTACAAAAAAGCCATTGGCCTTGAGCCGAGGAAACCGGAAGTGCAAAAACACTGACTCATTTCTAGGTTTTAGGACCCAATCCTGCAGCACTCTATCAAGCACAGTTCAGCACGTAGCTTTAGTGGCAGTAGCGTACCTAGTGCCTCAGGATTCTTGCATGCTTTGGTTAAGTTTACCGACGTACAGACTTTGGTCTCTCTCTTCCACTGGCTTCTCCCGCTAATCACCACCTGAATGGGAGGAGAAGGGATACGATTATTGCAGTTTTTTTGGAAAAAAAGCGCAAAGAAATACTGGGAAATGAGAGACACGTGCTGCCTTTTGAATTTGGGAACAATATTTCAAACTGAGGGAAATAATGTATCTCCTGAAAGATAAAGGACAGATGATGAGTGACCGCAGTGAACAGGGACGCCTTGTCTCTAATGCTTCACACCACAGAGACCACAGAGGACGGGGCACATGCTCGTGACTGTCTACCAGACTATTTTGCCACACGATTTCGATGCGCAATTCCTGTGGGTGGAGAAGTGACCACAACCGAAACCAGTTGAATTAGGGTAAACGTGCTCCAAAAGTAGATCACGGGACGTGTTTCTGCTCACATTTTCTGCTCGTAATTTATGAATATTCTTCCTGTAAAGTGCCATTTCAAGACTTTCATTTGGATAGGGAACCAAATCACCAGCTTACCCTGTTGTACACCACCTCCAACATTAGAGGCACTGCTTCTCGGTCACCGTCGATACCAAAGCGTTTACTGGCAGCACCTATATACGCACACACATTAGTGATCCATGAGAGCAGTGTTTCAGTTATGCTGTTTGGAAAGAAATATTGCTACAGTACAGAACATTCAGACTTATGAACAAGTGGAGCAAGATGAACACTGGAATTGCTGCATTGTGACAGAATGTAATGTAGATGACAATGAAATGACAAGAAAGCAGAAGGTGCAACTAATCAGGGGGCATGAGGCATAAAGAGCTTTCCCTGAAATTGTACTTCTCCAAAGGAAATTAAAAAGCTAATTTGTAAGCGACAAATGAAACTAGAAAAAAATAGAAGTAGACTGAATCATGATGTAGAAATAACTGATGTTCCGCTATTGTAAATGTAGTTCAGCTTTAACCTTGTAAAAACCGATGACGCATTAAAGTGCATTGCTGGCACGGTTGCTCGGATATGTGCGTGTGTGTGGCCTGTGTGTACCACTCACCCATGGCCTTTATGGCTCGCGTTCCTGCAGTGTGACCCAACTCCAGGGAGTGGACGAACACTTCCGTCCTCCTCTCACCACACGCTAACGTCAGCTGCAACACCAAGGATTCCTCAATCAATCACTGAACTTGGGACATTGTTACATTTGTTCACAGTAAGTCTGGATACCGGGGCTTACATGTTTCTAATGTAGGCCCCTGGCAGGGATGCATGTAGTTTATTATGGCTGTGTGTGATGTTTGTGTGTAAGAGTGTAACTGACCTCAGCCTGATAGAGCTGGATCAGAGCAGGCCGGGCAGCATAGCGGCAGTAGTACAGGACCAAGTCGGCCAGGATGGGCAGACGCTGCTCATAGGAACCAGCATACAACTCCGACTCCGTCTTTGAGGTTTGCTGCAGAGCAATGCAAAAGAATTCATTAATACTTCACACGATAATGCAGCAGAGTTACTTATGTCGTCTTGAGAGGTGTTTATGCTCCAGGCTTTATAAGTTCTCTGGAATACATATTGATTGAGTAATAATAAAACTACAATGGAGATGTTCTTAGCTGGATGAACGTGAGAGGTTGAGTTTTGTTTAGGCAGTGTGAAAGTTGGACTCCAGTTGTACCTGGCAGACGACGTTGGCGGGCAAGTTAAGCAGGCTAAGGGTGTTTCTTTCGTACCAAGGGTCCAACATACCAAGGAGATGGGCAATGTCGTTGGTGCTGTCCCCTGCGCCCTTGAGGAGAAGATCCTGCTTTAGCAAAAGCAACAATTACAACAGCGGAAGTCTTTCTTCACTCTGTACAGTACAACTCAGGTCTTTGACAGCTTAGTAAATCAGAATCAGAATCAGAACCGTTTATTGCCAAGTATGTTACACATAAAAGGAATTAGATATGGTGTCATGAACAAAACCTTGTGTTCAATGTATGACGTTTGGTTTACTCACATTAGACAGGGCGGCTCCTTTTGGAGATCCAGTTTGAACCACAGGACTAGGAGACTTCAGACTCCCCGTTCCTGCCGCCGAGTCCCTCTTCACGGGCACAAAGTAGAACTGGAGCTTGAAAGCCCTGCTGAGACGTGGACACGCACTCTCCTTCCTCCTCAGGCTGTTGTAGGCTCGGGCCACCTTCCCTGCCACACGATCAGCACCAAACACCACCACCCTCAGCGTAGTGTTCTTACTGTCCTCATCGCTGCTGAGAATGGGCCTCCTTCGGAAGCAGACGTGTCTGAGAGTTTGACTTTGTGGCTGGAGGAAGGGCTCAGGACAGCGTAACTGGACTTGCTGTGGAAGAGAGTTGGAGCGCTTCTCTCGCACCACTAAACGGTCCCTCGACTCTGTGTTTCCTAAGCTTTTGGCCCGAGATAGCGACCGAGGTCTCTTGGGTTTGATGAAGAGTCGGTACAAGTGCTGGCTGAACCGGGACGAAGTTTTGTTGATGGACTTTGGCGAGCATTTTTCAGCGACGGGGGAGGAGCAGATGTAGTCGTCGGAGTCGTCAAAGTAGTCACTGTCACCGCCCGAAGTGACAGAGTAGAGGGACGGAGCGTAGGACTCCGAGGCCATGGACAAGGTGGAGAACATGGAGTCTTTGGAAGCGGTGGACAGGGAGGAGATGGTGGAGAAGGTGGAGGCACGGTGGTTGACGACGCAGCCGTTAGGGATGATGGACATGGAAGGCAATTCCAATCCATGTTCCTCCTCGTCTCTGTTTTCGCCCTCCTCGTCTTCTTCGATATCAATCTCTGTCTCATCCTCCTCATCATCATCATCATCGTCATCATCATCATCATCATCATCATCATCATCAATGTCGTCCTCCTCTTCCTCCTCAGCTTGCCCATTCATGACCTGGTCATCAGCCTCGTGTTCCAAAAGGGTGTTGAGAACATCTGCAGGGATCAAAGAAGACAAATATCAATCCCATTCAGCAATTAGAAAGATAAAAAAAATACTCAAATAAATAGGAATATGGTTAAAAACAGGGACTGGATTTCCTGGTGCCGCTCAAAGCAGAAAGATATTCCTGTGTATGAATCAATAAAGTATCATGAATACTTTACCAAAGTTATCCGTTTCCCAGTGGAACATGTAACACTTGGCTGTCGGCAAGGGTAGAGTTTGTAGCATTCCTGAAAGAGACGACATAAAAATAACTCTCAGAGCAATAACCACTGGAGACTGAAATATTATAATGTGACAAAGAGTGTTTATATCCCCCAGTTCATGAAATCTACCCGCTTACCATCAGACTTCCTTCCGTTGGATGCTGGTATTCTCATGGTCTCCCTCAGCTGCTCGAGTCCCTGGGTCACGTGACCGCGGCCCTTCAGGGGGTCACTCATGGCAGCGGCCGTCTCTAAGACATCACTCACCGTGGAGAAGATTGACTCCAATTCATCCACAGTGTTTGCCTGCAAAGTGTATTCACGAGATGGTATAGTAAAGGTACATGTCTTGAGACATTCTTGCATTGTATCCCGGCTAATTCTTTACACAGTGATGGCTTGTATTGGTTACAGTAGACGTAATGCGAAACATTTCCTTGGTATTGCATAAACTACTGGTGTTCTTATTAAATGCATATAAACAGGGTTTAAAGGTAAATGTAGTTTTTACTCATATCTCTATAAATGACACTTGATTCTCTAATTCTACCCCCTTAACACAAAGGACATTTTAAACAAAAGTTATACTCAAAATATCGTTTAATTGTGTTTAAGAACCATAGACTCTAGTTCATGGTCCAGAGCTGTGAGCACATTACCTGCAGGGCTCTGTGGATGCTTTGTAGCGGGTATTTGGTGCCTAGTGTGGACTGGAAGGCGTGTTTGATCAGTCTGATGTAGGTCTCTTCCTGCGAGTGCTGAATGCGACTGAGCTGCTCAGCCACCGAGAGAAAGTCAGCGGGCACCTCGCACGGGTTCATCAGGAGCACGGTCCTGCAGGCAGCACACAGATAACGTCACTGGTTTGAACATGTATGCAAATTCACACGACGATGCAACAGGTTGCTATGGCGGTGGTGTTGGGTGGGTGGAGAGGGGGATGAAAGGGGACTTTTCAGGTCAGGAAGTGCGAATCACCTAAGTTCAGTTATTATTTTTGTGGACAACCTTTTTTTTTTTTTTTTTACTTCAAAAGTTATGGTGTCAGATCAGATGGTGCATTTTAACAAGAAAGCAGAAGGTGCAAAGATAACACACAGTCTGCACTGGACTGAAAATAGATCCCCAAGAAATGGCCGCTGATCGAAGAGAAAGTTTTACATGTGCACTCTTACAGTCCGAATATCACCAACAACTGTTGAGCATGAGAAACTGAAGAGCTACTCATTCTGCTATAAATCCTAAATAATGAATACATAGAGCACATGTAGCATATTCTATAGTTCTACAGTCTATAGAGAGCACAGTTTGTTTTTATTGTGTGAACTTACATGGTCTTGGAGCTCTGGCTGGGGGTGTTAAGGAACTGTTCTTCTCTCACAAGTCTCTGAAAGGAAATCCCTGTGAGGAAAATAGAAAAATAAAGTTATTATTTTTCTCTTCCATCTGCTCATGGTTTCTGAATTAAAAACTTGACAAGAACAGTGTTATTCATGACGTTACAGCATCATCATGAAATACGGTGCCTACGCGCTGAATTAGTTTTACCTTACAGCAGATCATTATGTTCAGCAGTGCTCACCTATTAGGCCTAACACTAACTCTTGAGTACATTTTAGGTGACCTACTTTTTACTTTTATCGAAGAATAGGATTCATTTTTACATTCGTAGCCTTATTTCACTTTTACTTAAGAAATCTGTTAAAATAACAGTACCTTTACTCGAGTACAATATGCTAGTAGTATTATCTACTAATGTCTTTCAAGAAGTGGCTTAAATGTCAATGGAAATATGTAGAAACATCCCGGGGCCGTCACATATCCATGATGGCTTCATGTGTGATGCATTGCTTAACACTGCAGTTACAAAAGTTAAGATAAGCACAAATATTAAACCAAAATCAACAAAGGACTGAATACTGTGCTTTTGGCCCTTCGGTCCTGAACGTGCTTTATTTTGTCATTGATGCTGTTGCTACCAGTGTTTCTGGCATAAGCAGTGCCCTTTTACACCAGTTCCACCCTAAATGCATTTCCTTGACTTGTCACTAGGGGGAGAGTGATCACCAGGGTTGAAAGACAACAGTAGGGATCCAGAGACTCAGTTAAGACAGCTTAGAAACACACACACACGCACACACACACACACACAGTGGCAAAACGAACCCATCTATATTTACCTGGGGCCTTGATCTCCAGCTGTAGTGTGGTGAGGAGGGTTCTACACACACTGCAGTAAGGCTCGGGCCATGTGAGGAAGCAGCGAAACACCTCAATGGCTTCTTCCAGCAGCTCTGTGTCCGGAGGACAGTATGGGGTCTGCAACCGAGGCACAGATCAGATATTTCAGTGGGCATCCTCACCTTTGACAATAACTTTATGGATTCCTGCATTAGAGTGGACCAACCACTCCGTCTACTGAAGAGAGGAGGTTTTAAATTAAATGATGGATCAGATTCATAATAAAAACCTGTTAATGTGATGTATTATACCAATTTAGTACATTTACGGGAGACACTTTGTGCAGAAATCGTTTTCTCTCCCTCGGCAATTTCGCCTCCATAATATGTCTTCTTTCAGACTGGTGGAGAGAAAACATTCAAAACACACATTCGGTGTTCCTTTACTACTACTTTGTCTATTTGCATCTGTAGACTCCAGTCTCCTGAAATCATGATAATGCCTAATTTTATTTTTTACCCTATTCACCTGAAGTGTCTCCCTTTAATTGGCTTTTATGCATTTTTAAAGGGTGCAACACAACTTAAACAGACGATAGTAATAACTATATTGGCTTATATGACACTTTTCTTGTTCTTTGCCATTACTACATTCCTGCTTGATTTTAATATTACATCATCAACGACAAACATGTCACATGTTACATGAGGTAACCCAGTTTAGTGTAATAATGTGATTGCATTAGCCACTGTATTTGTACTATGTACTATATTACAGGCTTTATGACAGTAAACAACTAAAAGCACATTTGTGACATCATCACAAAACCTCAAAGTTGTAACATTATCAGTTGCAACAGAGCTCAAACTGAACTCTGGGGTTCCCGGTTCCTACTGAAAAAATCATACTCACAAGAAGTATATTACATTTCAGTGAAAGTAATTAGTGTAAGAATACATTTATAGAATCATGTCAACCTATTGAAGCAATCAAACAGTGGCTGTTTCTTCTCTCTCCTGTCTAACCAGTAATATATCAATGAATTAGATATCCAATGATGTCATGGTGGTTTTGCATTGAGGAACCAACAAAACTTTTGAGAGGGCACTTCCACATGTGTGACACTCTGATTGGTGCTGAGAGGTGAGGGGAAGTTTTTGATAATATCTGGATGTACCTGAAGCAACGTGGAGGAGAACATGATAGCGAGGGGAGCCACCAGCTCATACCGACACTGCTCCTGAACCTGAACGAACATCGAGGCAGACAGAAAGAGAGCATTGATTAGGCCGAACATTTAGAAATGACAGCACTGTCTTGCAGCAGTGAGGACATATCACCAGTTGACAATTATGTTCTCCTTGACCTTTGACCTCTCACCTCTTTGGTCTTCCTGATGATCTGTTGTAAGAGGATGAGGAAGTTCTCAGGGTCCCTCTTCACCAGCTCCTCCAGGCTCCAGCGGTTCATTGACTGACCCGCCGAGCACATCAGCACTGAAAGAAAAGCAGCACATGTGGACTCGTGTTATTGCAAAAATGCCCACATGTTATGTTAAACATAGAAAGAGTCAGAAGAGTCAGAAGACGGAAGTCACATGTTTTACCTCACCACAACAGTTTTGCTCCAAAACGACAGTCGCCTATTCTACTGTAACCTCTCAAGCTCTGAGTTTACCCATAACAACTTTCACGACTAAAAAAGGCACTCGGAGAGAGCAGACCTCCGCTCCAAAATTCAACCGGTTCTTCCTTGGCCTATGCCACACCCTTCCACCAAGTTTCCTGAAAATCGTGCAGTAGCAGTTTATTACCTCCTTTGCGGCGGTAATAAAGCTCTGTGGATCTGAGCAATGCTGCGCCACACTGCACGGTCTTGTAATGATAGATGATCAGTGGGTTGAAGAAAATAATGGCTGTAGAATTAATTATCAGTTGTGCACACGCATATATTAAGCACTTCAACAGACTGTATGTTGTCAGGGTTGCAGCACACCTGTAGGAAACAGAGTTCATCACTAAGGATATTCAATAAACAGCCAGGGCAATAAATTAAAAAACAAACAGTTTGTGCTCCAACAGAGCCAGCAGACACACTAGTGATCCCAAAACAACAAAACAAATGCATGCTGAGAAACGGAGGTCGGACAAAACGGCAAGTTTATTTAGCTTTTATTTAATCGGGTATGAACGTCATTCGAATAGCGTTTAAGAATGAAATTGCATCTAATGTCTTCATATGCACAGCACAGCATTATAAAGTAAAGGTTAGAAATCTTGTGTTTGGTTCTGAGACTGTACTGAAGTCCTCACAGCAGAACTTTAAAGTCCATACTGTCAGTGCGCTGGTGCACTTCAGGGGTGTTTTTTCGGTGTTTCAGTTTGGATGTTTTGACATGACAGATTTCCTGCTGCAAGAAAACAGAGTTAAGGTATCTTCCCCAAAAGACTTGTTTTGGGACTAAACATTTAAATATGATAATAATAATCAAAATTAAAATGTAGAGGATTTAAAGTGAAATCTACAAAAAAGAATTGGGGATAACTAGACCCACACATCATTAATGGCCCACTGGAAACTTTCAGTTGGACGTTTTCTATAAAAATGTGAAATGGAAACTTGAGATGAAACAACGGCAGAGAGCTGGGCATACAGCATCTCAAACCACACCAATCTGATGTCTGGCTCATAAAAAAAACACTGAGGGTGATTGATGACTCTTCGCAAGCACCTTACTTTCCATTTGATCCCTCTGTCTCAACGGCTCCGACTGCATCTCTGAGGAGCTCAGGAAGTAACACATCAGCACTTGTTCAGGTTTCCGCAGAAATGTTTTCCAAGAAACGTGTCAGTTGCAGTATTACTCCGCACACGGGAGCCCTATCCAACATCTCACAACGGTGTGTTTTGCACATTTGCTGGAGAGCTCCACAGGTTTGTTTTGAAAAGATGCCAGTACTGGAAATGAAGCTGCAAGTTTCAAATGATCCTCTTGAGATGTACATTTGAATATCTCAGTACTTGACTTCATATGAATGTAATCACACTCGTAGTCAACATACAAATCCCTGGAAATCGTCTAAACAGGAGATGGAGTTATGAAGTGAGGAGGAGAATAAAACATGAAAAGCAGACTCCAGCTTCAGCTAGCATGTTTTAAATGTAAAAATCACATCATCACAGTCTATCGGGATATAAAACCCTAGAACATGTTTGTGTAATTATGCGACACTCTATCCGGCACTGGTTGACATGCGGGAGGCTGATGCTGATTTAATCTTGTGCTCTGTCTTCACACAGTGCACCACAGTAACTCCTGCCCCATGATGCCTCACTCACACACTGCGGTCTGGGCCACCACTTCCTTCCAGCTGTCTATTCACACAGCTTCCGCCAGCACCCAAAAGTGTCACCAACAACAAGCGGTGTCACCAACAACAAGCAGTGTCACCAACAACAAGCTAGGACACACGTATACTCGTATGCCGCACGCTGCTCTTGTGTTGACAAAGCGAGAACAAACAACTGCCCTCTGTTCGAGGCAGCACTATAAGCAGCACATATCACATTTAAATGTGTTAGTGTGTACTCGATATTTCTGAGAACATTTGTCGCTTGTACCTTCCGAGAAACAGAGGGTCACAGGTTTGACTCAACGGCAGATCTACGAGCCGCCGAGCAAGACTGCTCGACTGACCCTTCGCTAAGCACCGCCCCACATTGCTACCATGAAGCCCACACTGTCACTAACTGCACTCACTTAATAAATGTTATCTGATTTTTGAAAAAAATTTAAAAAAAGTCATTTCAGAGAAAATTAGACGAGAGGTTAACGATACATGATTGAAGTATATATTCAGGATGTCAAACTGATTCAGAGAAAACTGTTTAAAAGATAAAGACAGAAGCTAAAGCCTACAGATCACAGTGTAGAAGTAAACCACAACATCACCTGGTGATCGAGACAGAAGACAATGGAATTAAGGAACAACACTGTTCCTCTTTATTCACTGTTACAATCATTGAAAAGCTAAAGCAGCATGTGCATTCGGTAAACGTTTAGTAGCTAGCGTAGCATAGAAACGCTAACGCTAGTTAATGATGTGCTAACGTACTCTGCTAATGCACCACAGGTTTCTACGTAGAAACGTAACGTTTTGGAAACGTATGGCTCATTCCAACCTCTTCAGGTAACGAGGATCACACGTTTAACCATGACTTGCTGAAATCCACAAAACCAGCCTGAAGATGAGGAAAATATGCAGGAAAAGTTGCACAAATTAGCATCATCCACAAAACATGAAAACTTATATTTAATTCGACATGAACGTGGCGGAGGCCCATGTGCACAGGTTTGAACCACCAACTAATTTTGACATGCACAGGTGGAACTAATAACATTACCAAAAGCTCAGTTCTGTTAAGTGGCTTGTTTCTGCTTCTGTGTGACGTTCTCATTTCTAAGCTGTAAAGTTTTCACTGAAAATATACGTCATAATTCCCACATCAATGCACTCATCTTTATTGAAGCAGTGCAGAAACATTCTCGTTACATGCTTCATCTTAAACCAAAGCTTAGCTGTCGTCCTCATCACTATTGTAGCCTCTTGTGTCTTACCGTTCCAATGCTGTGCTGCTGTGGGGCTTTGTCTCAGGCCGTCCAGACACCTGTCCAGAGCATGCTGGATCCTGTCCTCCGTGCATGAGGTGTGCTGCATCTTCACCGCTCAGGTTTTCTGCGGAGGGACGGGAGACAGAGCCGATATTAAGTATCAGAATATAATACATTCCCATTCATGCATTCTGTGGAATATTATCTCCAAATGCGATTGAATGTGTGCATAATGTCCACATGTTCCTCTCTATTCATGAATATGCCTTGTCACTTTATTTTTGCATGAAGGCAGATAAACCGGTAAGTATGTAAAATAGTCTAAGAAGACACGATGCATAACACACCGTGTGTGTGAACTCATTTGGTCGCACTTGCTTCTTGCAGTTGGTAACATGTACAGCTATGTGATAGTGCACAGGTTTGTTTCTTCTTTTTTTTTTATAGCTGTGTGGTTTGATGTATACTTGTATATGCTACCGTATACTTATATTTGTGTTGTTTATGCTACCTATTTTCTTATTTCTATGCCTATATTTTTATACTTTGTCTTTAAATGTAAAGCACTTACATGTAAGGAAATGTGATATATAACAGAATTAACATTGCCAGAAATGGGACATTTCTAAGGGGAAGGAAATACAGATAGCGTCGCATGTGTTGCTATTCTGTTGCCATAGTACCTGAAATGTCCAATCACATACGATTGGACATATTTAAATACGATATTTAAATATGATATCATACAACAACAAACAGCCACAAAAGCACACACAAAGGGATTGGCAGTTTTATAAACGGGATACTTATTGAAACTCTGGTCGGGTAGATGTTGAGTAATAAGTGTAAAAAAACAAAACAGACAACTATTCCTAACAGCAACATTCAGGCACACCGAAACCAACATGACTAACCGTATGACTTTTATGGAGGGGTAAAAGAGAAAAAACAGCCCCCACTGATTTCAGTTTTTAAATCAGTAAAACAAAATCAGTGAAAAACATTCAAATGTATAATTCCAGAATGACCGCAACAGTGTAAGTGCATCATGTCTTCAGCACTGACCCACCCGGTCGTGCTGAACTTCACTTTTATAGCTTTCAATTTAGCATTTGGCTGTTTCTCATGCAGCATCTGAGGACAACCCAGGTGTGGCAAGTTGTTTCAGTTCTGTTATGAACACATCTCATCAGAGGCAATATGCATAACAAGATAGCGGGGACGTCCCATCGGGAGAGTGACTGATTTACAACGATAAACAATGTTCATGTCGGCAGCTGTGTAATGACAAATGTTGAGTGAAGTGAGTCTGTGACCGAACACAACCAAGTCGACTCAGACTGTTTCATCAACCAGGGAAAATGTTTCAATGTAAACGTATGCTCAAAACTGCACAGTGACCACTTCTCCGCTGGTAACTACATCATTGCGAGGTTTTGGAATTCCCCTGAAAACTGCACAGGTTTTTTTGTGGGGGAACAAGCAGGCAGCCGATATGATCTGACCCAAAAAGTAACCTCTGTACAGAAGCAGGTGGCGGTCAACACAATGTGCGTGTACAGTATGACCCCCTTTAAAATGTATTTTTGGATGAACGGATTGCAGTCGTACAGTGGTTGATCAGTGTAAAGGGGGTCTATGTTGCTGCCCCTCTCCATTTATTAGGAAGAACCCCTTCCAGGCGGCAACCTCCGGGTCTGAGAAGTAAAGCCAATGTGGAATTGCCTTAAACTTGCATTCTTTGTACTGGCCATCAGGGGGCAACTCCTCTGATGTATAGAAGTCTATGACAAAATGACCCGACTTCTCACTTGAATTATTAACATTCTGAACATGAGTTTTTTGGGTTGTTTAGAGTTATGAATTATCCTCACATATTCTTTGTAAACATACAGCATTTCTATTGCTTTTTGGCAAGAATTTAATTTTCTCACACAGTTCATTTAACACAAGCTCGGATGACGTGGCTCACTGACCAGCAGCTTCTCTGGATGGAAGTAGGGGATTGACTCAGTGAATGAGATGTATTGACAAAACAATATCATATATTATTTCTATGAATGTACAGAAAAATCAGACACTGCACGTATCTGTGAAATTTAGTTTTGATTGATAAAATCTAGTCTGTTCGATTTTGTATGGTCGTGCGTTATGTTCCTCCTTGATATATTTTTAAAGCCTTACCTCATTTTAGACTTTTGCCATGGAAATACAGTATCTGTATGTTGTGTGCAAAATACTGGGAAACTAAATTTGAGAAGCAGAACAACTTTACTTCCCGAAAGAAGCTTTTTTTTAAAGATTAGTCTTTTTAGAATTTGACCAGCTTAGCAGTTTTTGTTTCTAAAATATACAAAAAAAGCCAGATTCTGAAAACCGTAATTATTTTGATCTTATTGATCAGAGTCAGATGTGCTCACATCAGTCCTTTCAGAGTGTAATTCAGCACACGGACAGAAATGAGCAATGACTTCAAAAACTATTTTTGCCTGATTACATCTTCTAAAACTTTCCCAAGACACAAGAGACAAATTCCCCCTTTCACATGAAAGCCAGAAATAAATGAAGGCTGTCAGATGAATTCTGTTAACAAATGACTCACTTGCTCTTACGCACCCACTCACCAAATAACACTTTTTTGATTGTGTTCCATGTACAGAACAATATAAAGTGTCACAGGCCAAACAACCTGTTAAACTGCAAGAAAGACCAGAAATTGCGATATATTACGCGTGAATGATAATTTTTACATAATTATTCTCATTTTTATTAAAAAACAAACAGAGTAAAATAACTTGAACTAATATATATCACCATGAAACTGACCCAGTTGATTACTAACATTAATGCAATTATTATTTTGTATTTAGTATTTTTGTTTAACTGAGGCAATATTTGATCAAATATGTGCTAATTTGCATACATTTCCAGAACAGAAATCAAAACATTGAATAAAGCCAGGTACAACATTGTTGTTTCATTTAGTTGACATATTAGAGTCATGTGTTTTTACTCATAAAAAAAAAATTCATAAATCAGGCTGTGAATGATATATGAACAACCTCCTCTATAAAAAACCTTTAGAATATAGATTGGGATGAAAGTTGAAAGTTTGGTGTATGTAAGTGCTGCTGAAGTAGAGATTTCTGGCTCAGTGAGAAAAAGCTCATTTAAAATGACAATACAGGTGAAAAGGGTAAAGAAATAACGAATAAATGCCACCATAAAAAACTTCCCCAGTCGATTACTTAGATTAAGACAATTTTCTTTTTGTATTACAAGTTTTCTGAAATGTTATGTTTAAATATCCAAATGAGCCATTATCTAATGCAAAGTTATTGGTGAATTTAGGGGAAATCTACCGATGCAAATAGACAACGTTTAGTAAAATAAACACCTAAATGTGTATTTTGGATGTCTTCTTTCTGCTAGTCTGAAAGTAGACCAAAGTGGACCAGTGCTTGAAAAACAATGTTTTTGCCTGGGGTCTCTCGCCTTAAAATGATTTTGCAGGGGACCTATTGAAGTGTTACCCAACCCATTGTTCATATATTCACACGCGCGTGCTCGTACACACATTATACAGTACCAACACACATATACACTGCACAAACATCCAACCTCATCATTAATGGCGGCGGAGGGGCAGGGCAGGAGTTCAGAGAAATGAAGCATAATTATCCCCCACTTTTCCTACGGTTACCATTCAACAACAATCCCGACAGACCCAGAGGTAAACACTTAGCCCTTTTTCTCAGCAGCCCCCCCCCCCCCTAGAGAGGCATTGTGTCTGAGGTATATAGCCGAGCGCGCTTGGACACTTGCGCTAAGGGCTCCGGTCATTGTCAGGGTCGGACAGAGCTGGATGAGAGCCCAGCTCAGAGTGGAAGGAACTAATAAGTCAGAGTCGTGATGACTCCTGCATCCAGGATGGGCTTCAATGGAGATGCGTAGAGGCGATAAAAGAGGTGAAGATCCTATATGAGGTGGCACGATGCAGTGAAAGTGTTGTTTGGAAGTTTATCAACTGGTAGTAGTTCAGCTGACGACATCAAGTTTTAGTGTTGGTGTCATTTTACAGTAGCCTTAGTAGAATGGTACTGGAATGGTTTTTTTATATGCCACAAAGAATTTATAGACAGAGTCTTTAGTGATGTGAAGATCATTTAAAGTCATCTATTGATTCATTTAACAGTTTTGTTTTTGCAACAATACAAAACCACTTAGTTAGGTTTGGGAAAAATATCATGGTTGTGCTTAAAATAACGATGTACAGTTAAGTTTAGGCAACAAAACCACATTACTTTGGGACATACTTTGGGTCTCATGGTTGAAAGTCTTGCGTTTGTTGGACCCATCGATCTTCCCTCCCGCCCACCACTCAATACTAAATACTACTTCACTAGCTCTGACCGTTGCGTTACCACGTGGATGCGTTAAATTCGTGTGTGCGCCCCAGAAAAAGGATCCTAATTGACTTTCCATTGGCATTGTTTTCGTCCTGAGAGACGCGTAAGAAAACCTGGCGATTGGTGTCCATGTGCAACAAAACCAATAGCGATACAGTTCATGACTATCCCCCGACCTGGGCTTACAATGTACACTGATTGGGATTTTTGACTGAATATGTCAATCCCAACTCCAGAGTGTCCTCATAGTTGATTACGCAGGGTTTTTAGTCATGTTGCAAATGCATGAGTCTGCGGTGTTTCATAAGAGGATGTATGCAGCACATCCCTAAGAGTCAACAAGGTCACTTCCACTTTTTCACGGGTTGCAACTTGCAACATGTCAGACAATATCAAGCAGCGCTTGTGTAGCGGAAGAACAACTACATTTACACTGGATCAACCAATACCTGCTGAGATACAGCACAGGACAAGTCTTTCTGTCCTCCTCTTCATCAGCCTCCCTCTCTTACGAGTATCATCTCACAGATAAACCTATGCGGTCCCAGCACTGCAACTCCACCTGCGTCTTTATTTCTCCTTCCATCTCCTCGCGGGCCACTTCCCATCTCTCCCACTGATCCCATTACCAACTGCTTCCTCACAGGAAGACGGCTTCCCTGCTCAGCTGAGGAAGCAGGTGCCTCCCTATTGTTGTGGTGTGATCGGACTCTCAGATACACTCCCACAGACCAGGGAGGAGAGCTTGTGAGTGTGTGTGTGTGTGTGTGTGTGTGTACAGTATGCGTGCCTGTCATTTTCTTTACGATTAATAGAGTCTGATATTCACGTCCAGCCCCCCCCTTTTCTCTCCGCTGACCTACTGCATGTGAACTGACCTCTGATGGCTTTTGGAAACAACGGCGGCCCGACTCCAAAGCTCTCCTGTAACTAAGTGCTTCCCTTCAGCTTAAACGGCCGCCGCCGGTGGGAACTCACCAGGCCGAGTGGACCAGTGTGCAGCACTCCACACATCACGGAGGGCAGCCGGAACCTTTTGTGTCCGCCGATCACGTCACACGAACCTCATCGGCCGACACTTTGCCCAGCTGTCGTGGAATTGTGCATGTTGACACTTCCAATTTCATTTGGAAACGCTTTCAAAGACTTCTTCTTCATGCTGGCCTTGAGGTGAGATTGTTCTGTCAACCGCTGTTCCCAAGGTCATGGATAAACTTTCAAGTTCCACTTTTTAAGCCTTTTTTTTTGTCTGCTGGCAGTTTTAGAAAATAAATCTTATATTTGCTGTGACTCTGAGATGATTATTCCTGTATTTTACTGCAATATTGCTGTATTTACAGTATAATCCTTTCCTTCTTGTTATACTCACTCAATTAGAACTTCTGCAACAACTTTATAGATGTGACTCAAGTAAGAAGAATTGAGTACATCTAACTACAGCACCAAGAGGTTGTTTGTCTGGTTTTTTTTTTGGGGGGGGGGGCCATTTCACCTTTCTTTGAGGACAGCAAAGAAATGGGAGAAACAAAGAGTGAACGAGGGGTATGACATGCAACAAAGACCCCGAATTGAACCCTGGATTTGACCACTTGGCAACAAAGGCGATCAACAGAGAATGCTCTGTGACTTACAGAACCGAAAGCCGCTCCGTACGCCCTCTGGTCTTTGCTTCCTCAATAAATCCTGATAAACACATGATGAAACAACCATTAATGCAAATATCCGGCGCTGTAATATCAGGTAACGACACTTAACTCCAAACAACATGGGCGACTCTGCTCCACCAACAGGACTGAGTGAGTCCTTGTCCCGGTCTATTTCACGCTGGTTTCATGATCATTCAACAAGTGAGGAGAATGCAAGTATCCAGGATTTCCAGTGGAAAAGTAAATCCTGTTTATTTGTTTAAATGTGATATGGGTTAAAAAAAAAAAAAAAACACCAAAAAAGTCTTTGCAACAACAGGTGTGTTGTGCACATGCGGAGATGAATACGCTCACCCACACGCACGGGGGTGTTGACCTCAAAGTATGAGTAAATGAGAAAGTAAAGATTTTACTGATACCACAGCCGTAAAGAGACAAACAGGAAGAGACGTGAATAACACACAGTGTTGCACTGGGAGACTGCGATCGACCTCAGCTAGATGTGAAATTTAAAAAAAAAACACAACACACTGCGGCATCCTTCTCTCTTCTCATCTGATATCTGATGGTCGATGACAAAGCGGGCCAATGTTCTTCCGATCGAAGTTGTTAATCTGTGTTCTTTTCATTGCTATTTCAAACCCGACATGTGACCTGCCACGGCAGTTGTTATTTCTCAACAGGAGGAGATGATTGTATTCAAACTGGTTGTGCAATTTTCACAATTTCTAAGAAGAATAGATGATCCCTTCCTCTGTTGTCATCCGACAGGGAGGCGGCCAGCAGCACGGACTGCAGACCATTTAAGGCTTGCCTTTTTCTGTTGAAAATGATGGTAATGGTATTTATTAAGAGTAGTAGAAACACCACTAAGAGAGAAGAGTTGTCCAGTGAACATTCACCAGTACTTACCTCATGGCTGTAGAGGTGAAGTTTACCCACTTGTCACTTTGTGCGATCAAACCACCCCCCCCCCTTCAACTTGGATTCAACTTGACACTTGGACTTGAGTCAGAATCACAAAAAGAATTACTGGAGACTTGCACTTGGTAAAATCCTGCAAAGCCACACAGTTGGAATAATAATTATTTGACTTATTTTAACTGAAGTTGACTCATACTGAAAGGACCTGAATCTCAGATTAAGAAAAGAACACCTGAACGTGACACAGCTTTGAAGAGAACATGTTCAAGTGGTTGGTCCTTGTAGAGGAATAGGATGTTGAGTTCAGGCGTTGGCTCAGCCGAGTTTCAATAGGGTGGAGTCCTCAAAGACCACTGCTGTCAATCTGAAACTAACAGGATTCTTTGCTTGCATCCCTGGTTGCCAGCGCCGTTTTTATACCCATCCAAATACATGATGCCATACCTGCATGTGAATGTGCAAAGCAAACACACTTCACCTGCTCTGTGAGACCAACTACAGCCACAGAAATCGATAGGAACAGGGTTGGGGGGGACGACAAAAATGTCTGACATCCACAGAGATAACACCGGCTCAAATAGTTATTGCCATTTGCAGATGCAGACATTTAAAACGAGATAATGGCCAGGAGCCTGACACGTGCTTCTGTGTCTCTACTTCCTCAGCGTTTATTGAAAACATTAATCATTTAGGGCATCTGAAAAAGCAGAAGTTCCCAAAATGGTATCACATAGGGGGGGCCTGTGAGCTCACAGATGGGGTGGAGGGGGGGTGGGGGGGGGGGGGGGGGGGGGGGTGTCAACACGACTACAGAACTGCATTTCCCATCAGTGATGAGGCTGATGCTGCCCATCAGCTCCTCTGACAGAAAACAAGACGGCCGAGGCTTTCGCGTGGCAGAGAAATTAACTCTGGATATTAGAAAACACATTTGCGTGAGTCTAAATAAAATAAAAGTTGACTGAAAAAAAAGATCTCAAAAGACAAAAGTACCCAACGTGTCAATTCACCATCATATAAGATGGACGGATGAAGCTAAATCATTTGAAATCATATTCTCACAAATCGTCATATTCTCAGATACTCGGTGCAATATCTAGATGCAAACATGAGCAGCCGATGCCCTTCAAAATAAAATCTCCTACCGCCGTTGGCTTACCTGCAGTTCACCGACCAGCATCCATGTCTTGTATGTGTGTGTGTTTGTCTGAATAGTCCAAGGCAAAGTGTCTCCAGCTCAGTGCCACTGCCATTCATTCACCGCGCACGTCAGGGTGTAACAGGCGAAGCCACATCCTGGGCACGGGCGGAGCAGGCTGACGAAGCAACAGTTCTGGTTATAGCTCTCTGCTGCGCTCAGACTCCTGCGCTTTACACACGCACACACACACGCGCACACACTGCGCCTCACAAACAGGAAGTGGAATGAAAGAGGTGCATGTGAGCACAATGAGGGAGGCTGCTTGTATGTGTGTAGGTGGGAAGTGCAATGGCGTGCAATCCTACGTGTGCGTGTGTGTGTGTGTGTGTGTGAGAGAGGGAAAGAGAGGTTGCGTGTGGATTATGGAGGGATGTTGGCCCCTAAAAGGAAGTCATCTGTTTGACGTGTTTGTTTTTTTTAATGCTATTTTCACACTTGTGAGAAATGAGTAAAGTGTCTTTGTTTGGGTGTTGAGGCTTTGTTCATTATTTGCTTAGGCAAGTATCACTGTGCTTAATTGTCTTAACACAAAACACGGAAAAGGGAGCTTTTGTTTTTCAGTGATTTTGAGGCACGAACATTTCAAAACCAATGATGCAAATGAAAAAGGAAGATGAATCATTGTAATAAACACTTCAAGTCCTAACAGACCTTAATAACACTAATTGACATTTTACATCTATTATCTCTCTCATATATATATATATATACACACATACACACACAGTTGTGTGAAAAAGTGTTTGCCCCCTTCCTGATTTCTT
>NW_022280113.1:891931-909826 GCF_004355925.1 Anarrhichthys ocellatus
ATATATAATAGTACATTGCAAATACATTGCCAATAATTGTACTATTTCTTGTACTATTTTTGTCTAACAATTTGCAAATTAAATCTTGAAACACACTTTCAAATAAATGTAATATAGTGCATTTTCGAGAAATATAACAAAAATATACTTAACAAAGAGCAAAAAAATTCTGATTTAAGTTTATATGGTACATGTATTACTAAACAAAACAGAATGACCATGTTTCAAATTAAAACAACACAGAACACTGAACCATCAAAACAAATTGCACTGCTGCAGACTCTCGCTCACTAAATAGAAACACAAACATGCTCCACATTATGTTCCTTTCTTTTGGTTGAACTGCTCGTTGTTACACTTCCGTCTGATGACCGCTCGCACGTCCGAGGCACTCGTCTGCGGCTCTTGAATAACAGCATCTGTTAAGAGAAGAGACGAGAAATGATGTCACACAGCATATTCACACAACATTTTCTTCTATTTTGACCACACAGGAAATCCTGTTGAACCAATATTATTTTTTGAACAGTAAATCAGGATTAATATTGAGGAACTATATCAATATGATATGCCAATATTCCTACCAGTGCAGGTCAAACATATATTTCATCACGGGTGGTGTGTTGAACATGTGATCCTGCTGCTTTATAAATCACAGAAGCTTTAAATTGTCTACATACGACTCAAGACAATTACCTACCTGTTATGGCTTGCACTTTGGCAACGTCCAGTTGTCTTTTAGGAGGTCCCACTTTCCCAGACTTCCCAGTCAGGGTGGACAGTACAAGGACCTCCTTTGTGAACACCAGAGCAGCCAGCTCCTGGCAAAAAAGGGTCATGATCGATTAAGCCGCAGGAAGGCCCTCTTTGAAACCGTCACTGTGCTGCCAGCCAAGGCGTGCTGTATATAAGAGAATCAATGGAACACATTAATATACAGTTGGAAGATCTCTCTCTACCTATTAGGAATTAATAGACCTTATTCACATATGAATACAATGTGCTTCATTATTTAAAACACTGCTAGTAGTCTGTACATCCCTCTATGGTGTAGAGGTTCCCACTCTCTACTAATTCACATGACTGATGTGTGACACATGTAACCTAGTAAATCCCATCACTTTATATCCGACACATTTTAACTTGAACAGCAGACGATGCTGGGGAAGACAAAAGGAACGTGGTGTCATTTTTCTATAGCCCTTACACTGAGCAATCAACATTTACTTCACAATGACAAGTTAAAGCAAAAAAGTTCAGCATTGTTTTCGTTTCGCAAAATCACAGACATTTTCTATACCTATTCAACAGGTGTGAACTGAGTTTTTTGTGCTGTCGCAATGACTTGTTACAACTATTAATGATATTAGGATCTTAAAACATTTTCTGTAATACAAAACAGTACATGTGGCTGGTTACATTGACTTACCATATACTTCAGAATGAGATGCCCATCATCTTCCTCAAGTTGGATGCCTAGAGGATGGCCGCCCTTGAAAGCACTTGTCGCCTGTATCAAAGGATTACACTTGTTGAAATATCCCTCAAAACATCAGTAATTACAAAAAATGTTTAGAATATATATAGGACCTCTGGTGACCTTAAAATATACACTGACTTCATTATACATTCTCTTAATAGAATAATTAATTATCTTAGTTCTGCTTACATGACCCTACTACCTTTACTTATAGTTATTCTCATAAAGCACAACCTGGTGATTACTTTCACTTTACTGAAGCCTGCTTCTGGTGAACTCAGACTAGACTTACACAAAGTGAGCTTCTGCTGTTGCTCTGTAATGACTCAGCGTCATTGTGTTGACTGAACGGCAGCTTGCTGCTGAAATACAACGTTAACGTTACGGCACACGTGTCTCCTCTCTAGTAGGGCATTTAATAGACTGTCTGTATTCGGGGAGTTCGTGGCTGAGGTTTCCTTTGTTAAAGTCACCAAGGACAATAACTAAAGAGTCCGGGTTGGTCCGCTCCACACACAGTATCTGGTCGTCGAGCGCGCGCTGTGCTTCCTCCACGTTGCCCTGCGGCAGAATGTAAACACCGACCAGTATGAATGAAGCGAACTCACGGGGGGGGGTAAAAGGAGTAAAATATTCCAGATCAGGAGAACAGTGCTGCAGAACCACTGTCACATCGTTACACCAGCCACTGTTGGAGTAGAAACAGATTCCTCTACCCTTCGATTTGCCGGAGAGCTCCGTGTCGCGATCCGCTCTGAACAGCTGGAAGCCAGTCAGCTGGCGCACAGAGTCCGTTATTGTTCCGCAGAGCCAGGTCTCAGTGAAGCACAAAATGGAGGATGAAGAAGTATCTGTCTTTCCCCACCAGTAGCTGAAGTTCGTCCAGTTTGTTGCTGAGTGAGCGGACGTTGGAGAGAAATATGCCCGTCAGCGGTGAGCGAAATCCACGTGTGCAAAGACGCACGAGCGCGCCGGCCCGTTGGCCTCTCCTACGGTGCTTCACTGCATGAGATAAGGTGAGAGCACCTTAGACGAGAATGTCCAGGAATTCCACAGAAGTTAACTGAAAAGTTGGAAGTAAGTCCGCTGGAGTTGTTCCCCTGATGTTTATGAGCTCATCTCTGGTGAAAGAGCTTTGGGTAGCGCAGCATAAAACTGAATTAATGACAAAAACAAGACAATACGCACCAACACGTCGAGGCAGCCGTCCGCAGCGCAATCTTGATGTATAAAGAAGCGATATTTAAAAGCTCTGCTGTAGGATGCTACCTATCGTCAACCCCGCCAGACGCGAGGGAAGGCTGTCTGGTGCTTTATCAGTCCTATACCAGTCCGAGTCGCTGTCTTCAGCCGACTGCCAGTATCCTCTGTGTGTGTGGGGAAGCTGAGGCCTGAAGTGGAGGGTGGAGACCATCTGTAGTCCTCTCCTCTGGTCCTCCTCTTGGAGGATCAGAGGCCTGAAGTGGAGGGCGCTGTGTCCTCGTGGTCGTCCTCACCGGTCCTCTGCCTCTTCACACTTACCTGCTCCGTGCAGTCCTCTTCCCTGCTCCTCTTGGTGGACTCTTCTGACCTCTGGGGGACCAGGGGCGGAGCCTCTTCAGGACGTTCCACACCAAAAGGGAGGGAGAGCGGATGGCCAGCGGGAAAGGGAGGAGGAGTCGGCACGTGGTAGAACCCCTCCCAGAAACTCCTAGGTGGTAACCGCTGGGTGGTCATCTTCGTCTTCCTCTTCTTCTTCCTCCTCTTCTTCTTCTTCCTCTTCCCCCTCTTCTTCTTCCTCCTCCTCTTCCTCTTCTTCGTCCTCTGTATCCTCGAACATGGAGTCATATCAGGAATCTAAGTATTCCCAGTCGGATCCGACGTCTTCCTCCACGTCCTCTTCCTCCTCCTTAGCTGGGACCAAAACATCAAGCCTGACCTCATACTCACCGTTTACATAATAAACATATTCAACACATACTTCACCTGCTCCGTCGTCAGAGGAGTACGGGAGGATCCTGTAGCCCTCCTGTGCAGGACGTTCCATGATGTAGTTCACACCAGCTGAGAGGGAAAAATTAAAACTGTAAGGATTTCTCATAACATGAAATATTTCTGGATTACATTGAAGAATAATCAAAGATTAAATGAGAAAAAATAACACGTGTCACCAACACACAAGAGGCTGTGCCTTTTACTATTTTAACAATAATATCAAACATAGTGCAGCTCTGCCTCTGTTAGTTCGAACATTAGTCCGTTATAATAACTAGTTTGTTATAATTAGTTCGTTATAATAACTAACATTAGTTAGTTATTCTGCACCAAACAATTGTAAGGACTTCAATGTTTGTGTGGACAAAACGATCAATGGTTTGCAGTAAACACCGTGAACGTGTTTAATATGCATTGAGCTACGTGCGTCATGACGCACAGTGAAACATGGCTACATTAATCCAACATGACCACAGTACCCTCTTTAGTTTATAACTCATTATTCTCCCAGTTTATGAGTTGCATATCACAGCGCGTGGAGGAGATGGTGCACGCGCACATGCAGTCCCGTCCCTCCTAAACAAAATACCACAACAACGAGCAAAGCGCATCTCAATGTTAAAGACATAGTTGAAGTAATATTATAAAGTAACAGGAGCAGATGTTTTTTGGTGTAAATCAGCTGTCCCACGCTTTCCGTGTCCAGCTCCCTGCCCACCTCCTTCTCCCCTTGCAGGATCAGCTTTACGACGTCGGCGTCAACAGAGGCATAGATGAACGACGTGTCATAGGGGGCGCCGAGGCAGTGTGTTGTGTTTCTTGTTACATACTAATTAGTTACCATTCACAAACCAATCACATTATTTTCCACGCTCTGTGACATTTGCTAAGAACGAAGTGAATGTGAGAGGAGTGCTTTCTCCTCGAGTGACGCAATTTATTCATGTCACGTTCAGTTCTGATCATGTACGTCTGACGAGGTAAACAACTATCCAAATGACAGCCTCTGAACCCCCCCCCCCCCCCCAGGGCAGCGACCCACCTGCACTCTTCTCCTGGGGGGTCAGCTCCACCACCTGCCAGCCGTCGAACTCCGCACCGAGGTCCCCCTTCCTCATCCATGCTACAGCCACCAAACTTTAAACAAAGGTGCTTTGGAGTGCTAGGAATACACACACACAATTTCAGGAGTCTAGCACAAACTTTCAAAAAGTTTGTGCTAGACTCCTCATTCATGAGCTCACTTCAAATCACATTCATGAGAAAATGTGTCTAATTTCAGATTAGATTTTAGAGGAAATGGTGCAGAGTTACTAAATCATTTCACAACAGGTTAATAGTTGACCACCTCAAGGTGTCACTTGGAGAGTACCAGGACATTCTGATGTAGCATTTCAAAATTAAAGCCCTTCAAAATCTCATTCATGAGCTAACTTCAAATCACATTCATCAGACAATTTGTCTAATTTCAGGTGGTTATTACCCCCTCACCCTCTTCCCAAGGTCCTAGACACTTGGGACTGGTACCCATCAACCCGCAATGACCGCTTTAGTGGGGGTAGAGCCCACTCCTAAGGCTCTAGGACCTTCCTATCACCCTAACCCTAACCCTAAACCTATCCCTAACCCTTATCATGTGCTTGGCCACGCCCCCAGCCCAAAGCAATGGGAGTCTATGACAGCTATACCAAAGGAACAAGCTACAGCCACCAAACTTTAAACAAAGGTGCTTTGGAGTGCTAGGAACACACACACACAATTTCAGGAGTCTAGCACAAACTTCCAAAAAAGTTTGTGCTATATAACGTCCTTGTGCCAGACACAGAAGCTGTTGATACAGCAGTTGTTAGTCAAAACTTCCCCATTTGGCCATGGGATTCTGGTAAATGCATTTGTATGCACTATATGTTGTGTGTATTTTTATATCTTTGCTCATATACTGTGTATTTAATTCTCTTTTGTACCCTTTGCAATTGTCTATTGTTCTTCAGGAGTAATAGAAGTGTTCAATTATTAACATTTATTGAACTTTATTTTCATTACTGTTGGAGAAATTCAATATGATCACTTCGTTACAGCATCCAAAGTCCCCCTCGAGACAAAGAAACTGGCCTTTGACAAACTAATGCCGCTGTCTCGACTTCGAGAAGAGGATGGGATGTATTTAACTGAAATATAAAGACCCCAATGATCATCATTTGACATGAGTTTATATATTTGGTCGTGATTCAAAGTTATTTAATGATCACAAATGTATACAACAATGTGAGATCACATAAGCCAGTAGCTCTGTCACCGTTCTTGTCAATGTAATACTGAAATAATAATATAACAACAAAAATATAGTATATCATATAATATATTATTATTAACAATAATAACAATAATCTCTTGAAATGTATACTGCAAATGATCTAAATTGTTCTAAATTATTCTTGAACGTATTGATTCTAAAAGTAAAAGTATCTTGCAGCAGTCTGCTCTGTCGGTATAGTAGCCTATCTACCGTTCAGACCTGCAGCAGCCAATCATCTTCGTGCTCATTAAACAAACGGCGTTTTGCCTCCACCGCCTGGGAGAAGTAGCAGACACCGCTCGCTGCAGTGTGAGGCCGGAGTGGCGTTTCTTTCTCCGGGCGCCAGATGGCGCTGTTACCCCTAATGCCAACATTCAACAGGTCCAGCGACGCGACACCAGCTTGGACTGCACGAGCGAGGCACAGAACAGGCGCGATGTATTCAGTAAACAATATAAATAACGCCGTTTTGTTTTTCTCTGTCGTTCGCTACACAGTCATCTAAATAAATACTTATAGATAACTGTATCATATCAAGCAAACGTCCACATTAAGTGAGTGTCTGAGATGTGCAGGTGACGTTCAGATGAAGGTGTGGCACGTGCTTAATTAACGCCGTGTTCGTTTTTCCCCCACTTTCCTCTGCGGCAATACGCATCTCCGCGCGAGTCCGATCCTCTGCGACCAGTGGATGTCGTTGTTCCGCCCGGTGTCACCCCCTCGAGATGAGCTGACCAAGGAGCTGTGCCAAGCAAGATGAGAGAGAGAGAGAGAGAGAGAGAGAGAGAGAGAGAGAGAGAGAGAGTCCGGGAGAGTGAGAGGGAGGGGGCGAGAGAGAGATTGTGAAAAGAACGGTAGGAGGAGAGGGACTTGCTATAAGGACACCAGCTACTCTTAAATCCAGCCGCTCCTCTGTTTTTACGCAGGAGAATATTTTTTTGTTTGTTGAAGAAACAAAACAAGAAAACGGGAGCAGTTGTGATTGAAGCCCATCAGAGAAAAAGTAGCCTCACATCTCGTTTATTTATTTTTTCTTTAAATCATTCTCAGGTAAAGTGAGCTTCAAAGAAATTTCGCCAAAAAAAATAACTGGCATGCGTGTAAAGTAAATTTGATATCATTGTCAAATTCTTGCCCCCATGTTTTTTTGCGGGGGGATGTTTGCTGCATCGCCAAACTTAACTCTCTCTCTCTCTCTCTCTCTCTCTCTCTCTCTCTCTCTCTCTCTCTTTCTCTCTCTCTAACCTCACGCTCGCTGCTTCCCCCGTTTCTCCCCCAGCCGGCAGAGACACTTGGGGACGGAGGGACCTACCATGATAAGGGCTGTGGACATTGCGCTGACTGTGCTGCTCGCCGCGTCCCTGTCGTGCCGGAGCGCCCTCGGCGGCTACGGGGTGAGCCTGTTCGCGGCGCAGACCTCTCCCCCGGACCCTTGCTACGACGAGCACGGCAACCCGCGGCGCTGCATCCCGGACTTCGTCAACTCCGCCTTCGGCAAGGAGGTGAAGGTGTCCAGCACCTGCGGCAAGGCGCCCGGTCGCTACTGCGTGGTGACGGCGGCGGAGAAAGGAGACGAGAGGACGAGGAACTGTCACACCTGCGACGCCTCAGACCCCAGGAAGTACCATCCGCCGGCGTACCTGACGGACCTCAACAACCCGCACAACCTCACCTGCTGGCAGTCGGAGAACTTCGTCCAGTACCCGCAGAACGTCACGCTGACTCTGTCGCTCGGCAAGAAGTTCGAGGTCACCTACGTGAGCCTGCAGTTCTGCTCGCCGCGGCCCGAATCCATGGTCATCTACAAGTCCATGGACTACGGTAAAACCTGGGTGCCCTTTCAGTTCTACTCGACGCAGTGCAGGAAGATGTACAACAAGCCGAACAGGGCCATGATCACGAAGCAGAACGAGCAGGAGGCGGTCTGCACGGACTCGCACACCGATATGTACCCGCTGACCGGCGGGCTCATCGCCTTCAGCACGCTGGACGGCAGGCCGTCGGCGCACGACTTCGACAACTCCCCGGTGCTGCAGGACTGGGTGACGGCCACCGACATCAAAGTCATCTTCAGCCGGCTGCACACGTTCGGCGACGAGAACGAGGACGACTCGGAGCTGGCGAGGGACTCGTACTTCTACGCCGTGTCGGACCTGCAGGTCGGCGGGAGGTGCAAATGTAACGGGCACGCGTCCCGGTGCGTAAAGGACCGGGACGGGAGTCTGGTGTGCGAGTGCAAGCACAACACCGCCGGGCCGGAGTGCGACAGGTGCAAGCCTTTCCACTACGACAGACCGTGGCAGAGAGCCACGGCCAGGGAGGCCAACGAGTGCGTCGGTAAGTCCAACCCCGCCGAGCTCCGTCCCGGAGCGGCTGCGCGTCTCTGATGCTGTGCCGGGTCTAGCTGATACATGTGGGATGGGTTGTGTTTGTGGTGGCTGGACGGACTGGTGTGATTTTAAGATTGGGCCTTCAGTGGAAATATTTCATTAGGGTGAAAAAAAAGAGCATTATTAGAGAGATAGATGTAAAATAAGTGAATTTTGGGCATACAAAATTATGCGTTTGATGGTATTTTAAATAATAATTAAAATAATTGTATTATAGTTCAATTTACGACTAATTGTAAAGCTTAACTTCATTCAAGTTAAGCTTTAATTAAACAAAACCGCAGCAAAGCCAAACGCATTTATTTTTCCTGATATTGTGGCGTTCGTCAACGAGCATACAATTGTGTTCAAGTCACACGAGACGTGGAAATGCAATTTGAAAGTCCATTTAGCTCACTGCAGGCCACAATGGGGGCTTTTAAACCACCTCACACGGGACCACCGAGCCTAATCATCCACAGGAACATTTCTCACATGCTCGACTTTATACCGCTGCGATAAAGCGATGCCTTTTTTTAATTCATCTCAAGGATCCTGCAACAAACTCACCGCAGTGGTAATTGAACGCAGCTTTTTAATTCATAATTAATGATTTTTTTTATTATCACATAATTATGTTTTGCATCAAAAGCAATACGACATACTGCATCAACATGTCAGGTGTTGCAGTTGAGAATTTAAAAATATTATAATCAAATCGTTTTCCTTATTACATTGAAAAAAGCTAATTGGCCCTAGATTTATTGGATTTTATTCTGTTATAAATGTACTTTAAAAAAATAAAAAAGTGAGAATTACTTTCATTTGGTTATTTTCTTAATTATCACTGCCATTATTCACTGAAAAACAACCTGAGAAAATACAATATACCCCCATCTAACAGTATTTGCCAGGCCTAAAAGAAAGCAGGTGTAAAAACAACAACAACAAAAGAAGCAAATTCCTGATCTTATCTGTTCTGCTGCTCTTTGTGTCTGACAAGCCAACATGTTTTGTCAGCTGCTGACTGATCGGTTACAGTAGTTTTATTACAACCTGGCACAGACACATGTATGAACCTGTAGTAGGTTGTACTGCAGAATACTGGCCAGGTTTTTGTCAATTTTAGGTTCCCTTGAGATGCATAAGAGAAGATGATGAGAGATTGTTTGATGAAATTGCTGAATTATGTTGCTGTATTCCAAGTGAAATTGTTTTTCTTGGTCGTTGTTGTTTTCGCTTAGTTTCATTTCATTGTAATTACTGGAAAGACAGACTGGCAGTAGTTTGATGTTGGCCCGGCTCCTGCTGATGAGGTGTACAGTGAGGAGGATGAGGAGGGACGGCTCGAGAAACTGAAGAAGAGGCAGAAAGATGTTGCTGATAGAGACTAAAACCTCAGAGTGAATCCCTTTATATTCCCCAGTGTGCTGCAGGTCTGCAGTGGGGAAAAAATAAGACTCTGCTTGACGGTCACGGCACATGTCAGCCACTTTGACACGAAGCAGATGTTTAAAAGGTTTTTTTGTTTGCTGCCGTTGTCCGTTGCTAAAGCTCTGACACATTCTCGCTGGCAGATGTTGCTAAATCAACAGGCGCCGTTTTGTGGAAATATCCACATTCTGCCTGGACTCTCAAAATAGCACTTGATGTGTAAAAGAAATAAATGGAATTGAGTTTATACTGCTTGAATTACAAGTGGCAGTCAGGTGAACAACGCACTCAATATCAGTTATACTTTACATGTTTTACATGTGTCACTCTAAAAAAAAAAGTCCATGTCTATATTATATTTAAGAATCAAGCAACACAAACAACATTTAAATTCTTACTATAATAATAACATTGTAGGCAGTCAGTAAGAAAGATTGCCGCGGTGAAAATCATAGCATTCAGATGATACTCAAATATCTCAGCACTCAGCAATGCAACATTCAAATGCATCAAATATAAAGAGGAGGATTTTCAATTTACAGCTTTTAAATATCTGCACGATGTAGAGTAATACATGCGTGAAAAACAAAAATCAGTTTAGGCACAACTCCTAATAAACTCACGCAAATAAATCGTTTCCTTCAGTAAACAATCCTCAACACCTTCTTGTTTTAGAGGACTAGATCGTGTATAATAAGTTTCACACTCGAACCATGAAAGCCAGTCGATTATTGCATCCATCGCAGAGAGTTTTTGTCGTTGCACTCCCCTTAATGACAGCGCCGTGAGTGTCTCTGGACTCTCACGAGGTTCTAGTTAAGCACAGAAATGTTTCTGTGTGCAGTAAAAAGGTCTGGCACCGTGCGGAAGGGCACTTTGCTGATTACTTCCATCAGGCTCTTAGAGGACGCTCCTGAGTGTGCGCCTCCATCCATTTGGGTTATTGACTCATCGCAGAAGAAGATGCAGCTTCTAATGCAATGGGTTCAATAGCCAATACCGCAGTCACGACGGGGACACGCTTCAATCTCAGTTTAGACGTGTTCATCTGGGCTTGCAGCAACCGTAGGAGTGCAAATTTACTGTTCATTTTCAGCATTTTAATTTTCTAATTAAGTTTGTGCAGTTTATTTAACATTTTGAGTTTAAAGAAAGGAGAAGGTTTTATGAATAATTCAGGCAGATTAGAAAAAAAACCAGCCTGAAGGTATGCAGAGTGAAGCGACTGAACCACAGAGAGGAGCAGGGACAGAAGGAGGTGCAGCAGGACGACAATAGTGAAAATGAAAGAGACAGATTTAAGAAAAATGTGTGAGGGAGAGGAACCGGGAAATAAAGGGAAGGTAGAGTAACATTTCCATGGCCTGTTCACAAATTACTTTTTCTTTTTTTTCCAGGCGCCCCTTATTGGGTCAATAAGAATATAAAGGCTGCTGGGACATGAAGAAACTTTTCTTCTTTCTGCATCGATATTGTAACATATCAGTGACTTGGAGGAGATTCTCTCCATCCTATAGCTGCGATTTACGCCTGTTTGCACACGAGCAGTTTCTTAAAGCCGAGCATCAGCTGGGTGATTGGAACGGAGCTGCTTCCTTTTTTTTTCTTCGTTATATCCAAATCTGAACTGCATAAATCACCCTCAAATGTTCCCAGGTGCAAACGCGTGGTGTCGACAAGTTGAGATGGTTGATTTGATACCCATTGAAATAATTGAGTTTTAAAGCCACAACTGCTTGTATGGACAAAAAAAAAAAACTACTTTAAAGTTGTTTTTATGCCTTGTGATATGTGAGCTCGCTTTCAACTTGAAACCGTCAGGGGTAAAAAAATAAAAAATTCCGTACATAAAAAAATTCTTGAACAGGTCCTCGGAGTGCCTTAACTAGATTTGAGTATTAACTCCAACAAAATGTTCGAGCGAACATAAGTAAACACTTAAAAACAGCTGTGCGCATACTGATGTTTGCTGGTGTGTTTTCCTAACTTCCATGGATGGCTGCCCAAAACCATAATAAGGTCTCAGATAATCCCAGAAACAGCTACAGCGGAGTTTGATAACAGAAAAGTTTCCTGCAACGCTATCAGAAACAATCAATTTCTAGATTTAGCAGAGTTTTTTTTCTGACAGAATCAAAAAGAAGGAGCTTTTTGCAAATATTTGTGCACCAACTCTCATACATGAAGGAATGCAGCATAGAAAAATGTTGTGCTTGTGCATTAAACAATAGCTGCCCTGATCATAGAGATGTCCCAATGTACAATGGACCAAAAATTGTAAGAAATAAACCATCAAAGATGCTAAAAACCATCAAATATTACAGACTATTGACAGACTGTGTTAAAATATTACAGAGTGGATTCTTCCATTGAAATCACTGTTGCTTACTCAGGTGAGGTGTTTACAGTCGTTCTGCACATATTGGATAATGAGATTCAAACTGTAAACTATTCCACCAGTAAAAATGATACCAGTCATATACGTATCATTCCACCTTTGTTTGCACATAGAAGCGATGGTTTTCACTTAAAATGCATCAAGTCAGTTGAGGAACAAAAGATGTTTTTCCTTCAGACGTCTCCTTTGCCGTCATGTTCGTTCGCTACCTTTTCAGACATGACTGAAGGTCTGGTTAATGTTTAATCAGCTAGCCGCGCACCTTTATGAAACCGGCATCCTTCATCTTCAAAGGTGCCGGCGGGATGCGTCGTTAGTGCCGCTCATAGCAAACAAAGCTGGGAATAAACTGACAGAGTAGCTTTGCACTTTGCACTGTCCTCTACTAGTCTTCACCTCTACTTCTTCAGTCAGAGCTCACCTCTTTCTACCTTGATGCACACACCTGTAGGCATGCACACATACACACACGCGCACACACACAAACAGTTTTCGTCAGGTCTGAAGCCGCTAGTTCAAACAGGGGGGAATGGCCTCTCTCTTCAAGAATCTCTTTTGCCGGAGCTCTTATCTGTGTTTATGGCTCGTTTTGTAAACCGCTGCAAAAATAAGTCGCTCATGGTCCAGGCGACCGGCTCAACCCTCTGTTTTAGATTTTGAGGCCTGTTGTATCTCTCAGACAGACAGAAACATGGCCACTGAGCCAGCACTGTAAGCAAGCCTGACTGTACGGTATATCAAGTAGCTGTAACCAAACACAAAAATAGACAGAAAAGATACACACACACACACACACACACACAAACGTCGTGGAAAGTCAGCAATAATGACAAACTTTCTGCAGCATGTTTTGCGAGCAAAGGAGACTCTGCTGGCAGCCTCTACTTTCTGGGAGGACAGCAGGCATAAGCTCTGGAAAGGATGGCGAGCTTGTTAACTAGCTAGCTTGTCCTTCTCCAGAGCTGGCTAGTTAGCTAGCTAATCTCTGGAGCCCCCGCCTGCTCTCCTCCCGGCAAAGTAGTTTTCTAGCGGTGAGGCAGAGGGACCGTTAAATCCAGCAAAGTCGCTGGGCATATTTTCTCTAACCAGTGCAGCATGAAAGCATGGTGGAATTAGCAAGTTAGCTAGCTAACTGGCCAGCTGCTAAACAAGTCAAATTTGACAAATTAATGCTTTTGTTACACTGTAGGAAAGCACATTGTTATCGCCAGATTAGCAGCAACTTTGTTTGGATCATTTTCTCTAACGAGTGTTGCCTAAAATGATATTGACGAGATGACATTTTTAATGTGTAACTTTAGCCCTCTATTCTGAGGTTATTTTTGATTGCAAAAGTCTTTGCAGCTAACTGTGACATAATCATGACTTCGGCTGTTAAAGGGTCTGTGCTCCAGTTGAGTATATAAACTGGGAGTGTACAGTATTTTTTCTGCAAGTGTGTGTGTCCATTGGGGGTTAAAGTGAGAGGCCTGACAATGTATGCCAGGTATTTAAAAGGTAGTTGCATTTCAATTTATGGAACTGGAAATTCAGAAGACAGCTGTTGAAGGCTGCCACAGTGCTGTAGCCTGACTGAAGTAATGGTACATAGTCTACACTGATTAGAAGTATTGATAAAACCTTCAAGGATAGAATGTGAGATAGATACGGTGCTGCAGCTCTATTCGATTATGGATTCATGCATCATGTTTTTGCCATAGACAATGTTTAAGTGTGTTTTTTACCTTGTGATCTAAAAATAGATTCAACAGCATGTTTGGTGACAGGAGATCCTTTCTGTTCCTGGCTCTTCAACCATCCTTTTTGGGCCAAAAATAGTCACCAGGCCTGGGTCAAAAGAAGACAAGAGTAGATCCATTTTGTTTTTTAGGGTTAATTCTGACGTATGGCTCCAGAAGCGTTTCACAAAGTATTTGTATTAGACAATAATGATGATGAAATAAAGCCATGACCATCAAAGGACTTTTATAAAGCTGCTCCTTTGAGCATTTGAGTAACCAGAGACCATACAATCCCATGAGTGAGATCATTTATAATTGCAAAACGTTAGGCTCAAATGAAGCAATAGATGTGACAAATAACACTGATGCTGCTGCGTATGTTGAAGCATGGAGGATCTTGAAGCTATTAATGTCAGTGTTTGGCAGCAGCCCTTTGGAGCTGGAATTTTGGAGCTAGTTGCTTGTCATGAGGCCTGTTTGAGAAACAACACAATTTTGATTGCAGATAATACATTCTGACAGGCCTTTGACGAGTGGAAATAGGTTTGTATCAAAAAGTCTGTCTGAGGACAACATTCGGATAAAGACAACACACAAAACGGGAATTAGAAAGCGTTTGAGAGAAACACAAGGAAGGCTGCCACCATTCATAAAACTAAATCCCAAACACATCTGTAGTAACTGTGTTTGACCAGAGCTATCTGCGTGTTGTGTGGCGTAGTCTTAAGTGGAAAAAGATCAGTTTCATTGCAATCCATTTTACGGCCTTTGACAAAGCTCAGGTCGCACTGGTGATGGAATGTGTTCACTTGTCAGAAAAGACTAAATCTGTTCTGAAATTTCCAAGCCTGTGTGTCTGTCGTTGAATTCAGGGTCCTCTGGGAAAAGTGAACATTTCAACGGTTGTGGTTTTGGTTTCATTGCTTTGGCTACAACACATAATGCAGCACAGATCCCGCTCACGTTGGGAGTCCGCATTTTTAGCCAGAGTGAGTGAGTGAGTGAGTGCGCACGGAGCTCGTACCGGGAATGGAACCTCAACCTTACTTTTGAGAAACGGTTTGGTCGGAAGCCATGTTGTGTTACTCGGTTGGCTTCTGGCCTGCACTCACTTCCTCTTCCTCGCCCTCGCTGGTGCTTGAACTCACCGAGGACTGTGGCTGGTTTATCACAACATCCAGCCAGGCCAGAAACTCAGATTGTCCCTATCATCATCATCATCATCATCATTCTCCTACTTATGATCAGAAATATTGCTGCATACCTGTGGGTGAAAACATGCTCTCTGTGTGTGTCTTGCATTTAAAATGTTTCCATCCAATCTGCGGGTTCACTCTTCCAGCAGCAGCTGGTGATAATTGGTCCGGCTGATGAGATCCAAACGGATCTTTTCCTCCTCTTTCCATCCTTCAAACACAGCACTCCTCTAATATGAGCTGCACTCTGCAGAAGTCGCTCATATACACTTCCGTACTATGTTTTTACGCTGTCGGGTACATTCTCAAGAGAGAAATCTGGGCGTACTGCACACTAAAGATTTTCAACAATCTGATTAATCTTTTTCAAAACCACAGACATGAAGCGGGTTTTCTTTACAGCGATGACAGCTGCTTCATTATTTTTATTGGACTCTTTGACAGCGCCGAGAGCTCGATCGTAGCCGGTCGCCTTAGGTGCGTTAAATTTAAATGCATTACAAATTCACCGGCAAAACAGTGTTCCAACATGACTAGGATGGCTCCCAAACATCTGCAAAAGTGCTGCTAGCTTTTGGAGAAAAGGTGTTTGAAAGACACGAGGGATACGTGCGACTCCAACACTCGTGGTGTTGCACGGTATGCCGATAGGTATCGGCATACCCTGTTGTTAAAAACGGTACGATACTCAATTTTATTAGTTTATAGGAGCAGTAGGCTATTTCCTATGAGTTGCGTGGATGTGCGGCAGCGGGGCAGTGTTTTGTGTGCGGTGCTCTGCTAGAGGATTGCATTGGGACGGTTTTAACTTCTCAGCAGTCAAAAAGTAAACTGCAGTTCCCGGGATTTAGCTAGCGCTAACCGGAAGGATGCAGTCAACAAATAAAGTTTTTTTTAAAAAGAGCTTGGTATCTGTATCAGCAGAACTATGTTAAAAAAAATATATGTGTATATACGTATATCAGCGCAGCTCTAATTACCCAACAAATGTGCAGACAACATTTTCTGAATCTGTCCAAGCAACACAGTGCTTTCTGCAGTCGCTGTGGTGACTCCCTGGTTTCAGCAGCTTTTCCCTCATCACTTCATCTCAATTCATCATCATTTTGTGTTTTTTTTACTTTGGGAAGCCTCTCGCTGTCTTCCGTGCTGCAGTATGAAAAAAACCAAATCCTTTAAATCCCATTAAATGCTGTTGAATATGATATGTTGTTGCAAATATAAAGTTGACCATCAAACAAAAAAAAAAAGATCATTTTAAATCTCATGTAATATCATCTATTATTACGTAACATTTCCTGATATTTTAGGTATTTTTCATATTGTTTCTGTATAGTATCGAGATATTAAGGCAGTCACAATTTCGGTACACAACATTCCTCACACACACACATACACACACACACACACACACACGCTACTCAACAGGTCGCTCTTCGTGTTTAATCCCCCCAGCGACAGACAGACACACGATGCTGCTCTCAGCCTCTGTTGATACCTGTCTCTGCCGTCTGCCGGTTACCTGTTCATATTCGTGCGTGCGCCCGCAAGTGTGAGTGTTTCCACGTGTCTTTCTTCAGCCGCCAGGAGGCCTCGACATTATGCAGTCAGTAGATCTCTTTCTGCTGTAGAGAGAGAGACAGATTGAGGCAGGCATGTGTGTGTGTGTGTGTGTGTGTGTGTGTGTCTTAATCTGCGCTGTCTGCCAGTGGGAGTTTACGAAAACAGTAATTCTGTCCAGGATGTGAGCAGCTATTCAGCGCCTGGGGAGACATCTGTTAATGAATTAATTGGTGACTTGATGGCATAGTGAAAGCTCGTCTTAGCCGAGGGAGGATCTCTGTGTGCTGTGGGTTTTGGCATGAACCCGCGGGATGAGTGTGTGTGTGTGGGGGTGATTGAGCAGAAGAGAGACAGAGGTGTTTGTGTGTAATGGAAAGGTTCGGGTCGAGCGGGTACCAGATGATTAGGGGTAATTAAAAGCCGCACCAAACAACATCAGCATGTGTTCACACATTAGACACAAGACACTCCAGTGCCTCACTCATCAGCTCCATGAATCACAGCCTGCCTGTCACTTGTGTGTGTGTGTGTATATATATATATATATATATATATATATATATACATAAACCACAAATCACAGAGGCCAATCAGACAGGACACACTCTGTCGCATGGAGATGAGCGGTGGAACATATTCAGCTCCCCGTCTGGGATATGTGATCAAAAACGTTGTATTCCGTTTTGATACAACAGCTGGACGCAATCTTTATATAGACAACATGCAGCGCTTCACTCATTGTTACCATCAATGTGTCAAAGTCTACATTACCCACAATGCTTTTTGACAGCTGACAGTCGCAGATTTGGATTTGTTATGCTAGCAGTGGCTAATGTAGCCTCGGGGAGCACCGACAGAGGTCTGGTGAGCTCACTTCTTTCCAACTCCACACCGACAACATTTTTTTTTAGTCTTCAGACTCAACCGACGCTGACTCAAGTGACATCACTTGAGGCAATTTACCAGACTTTGCGTAGCTACCTCGGGAGCCATTTAAGTGTTTACAAAACTTTTGCCACATATGCAGTAGAAGTTCCTCTCTGAAGTCCCGGTGTAACATATTTTGTTTTACAAGAAAAAAAGGGATTTTATTAAAAAATATAAAGACATGTTTTTTTCTTTTTTGGGGGCCATATATTGTTAAACAGGTGCACAATATGACGGGGGATGGGATTTAAAGGGGCTTTTATATCATTTCATCTTAACATTGCTAGTTTCTGCACAAGCCAGCTTCATTCAGTCATCAGGTCGGAAACTCACTTGCAGCACTATCCTCATTCATTGCCGCCACCATAGATAGACCAGAGCAGTCTCACTTGTTAAAAGGGGGCCATTATGGGACCAGTAAACCAATAAAGAAAATATTGTGAGTGAGTGTCTGAGAGAGAGAGAGAGAGGGAAAGACAGAGAGAGAGAGAGAGAGAGAGAGAGAGAGAGAGAGAGAGAGAGAGAGAGAGAGAGAGA
>NW_022280113.1:909836-923735 GCF_004355925.1 Anarrhichthys ocellatus
AGAGAGAGAGAGAGAGAGAGAGAGAGAGAGAGAGAGAGAGAGAGAGATACCTGGTTATATGCATGTGTATGATGTATGCATAGGGATTGCCAACTTTTTGAGTTAAAAAGCAGTGAGTGTGTGTGTGTGTGTGTGTGTGTGTGAGTGTGTGTGTGTGTGTGTGTGTGTGAGACCTGATCCCGAGGCCGGGGCCAGCGGTGCTGTAGAGGATCAGGGCTGAAGACCTCAGCACCTCTGTGTGGCAGCAGGTTACTGCACAGTTACCGAGAGGAGGGAGAGTGTTCGCAGCCAAAGCAAATATATAATGCTGGGCTGGAGGCAACGGCAGAGAGAGAGAGAGAGTCGTTCTCTCGCGCTGTGCCTCACGGTGATTAGCAAGTACAATATTAATGAGATTGAATTAAAATCCTCTCATGCGGCATTCCTTCTCTTGCTTTCAGGTAGTATCAACACATCTGAACAAGCACTGAAGCCGGTTACGTTATGCTTATCCAAGCCTGTTCACGCTTCAAAAATAAAAAGCCTTGGCGCAGCTTGTTACAACTCCTCCGAAATCTCCCCGTAGCCGATGGAGCCGTAACAGCATCAACAACAGCAAATAAAAAACAGACTCTTGCTTTGTATTTGCAGCAGGCCCGGCCCGGCGTTCGATTCAAGGTAAAAGCCCTGGCAAAAAATTAAAAAAATAAAGCCTCTCTGGCAGCAGTAGCGCTGCTCGCCGACAGGACCACCTAGCACGAGCACATGGAGCCTGAAGCCGGCGTCCTCAACACCCACAGCTACAGATGACTAATGTCTGCACGACGCAGCAGCCTGTTGTGTAGATCAGAGCCCCCCCCCCCCCATGTTTCTGTAGCACACTGCTGTCATCATCTGAATGAACTGCAATCGGCTGCCTCCTCTGCGCTGGTTAATTATGATGTAAATGTTTAAACTGTTGAATTTAGATGCAAAGTTGTTGTTTTTTAAGCGACCTGAACATGTACAGGTTAATCTGCTCTTTTACCTGTTTTTACGCGTCTCTTATACACACAGAGACAGAGAAAGCTCCTGTGACGGATCGAGCGGAATCAAACAATTCCATTTTGCATCAAAAGTGCTCACACGCTGCCAGAAAAAAGAAATCTTGCCCTGGAATGCCTTCTGTGTGTGTGTGTGTGTGTGTGTGTGTGTGTGTGTGTGTGTGTGTGTGTGGTTGAATAGCTGACTGTGATTTATCACCCGCGTCTTTGTCTTTCCCATATAAGTCACGGCGCAGGCTTTATGTGAGTGTGTCTGTGTGTGTGTGTTTGTGTGTGGCAGCCAGAGATGTGTAGCAGCCCAGTCGTCATGGATGCATTGGAGTCACAGTTGTGCGAGTGTGTGGGGGTGTGTGTGTGTGTGTGTGTGGGCCTATGATGAGTGTCTGTATAACCAACAGTACTACAGGGAGCTTTCTTTTTTAAACTTCCATTTTATTTAGCTGCATTTTTCAGGCTGCAGGTTGACTCAGTTGCACAAATCTTAGTCAGCAAAGGTCGGCATGAAGTAGACATATTTACAATTAACTTGAGGAGAGGCTCTGATGATCGATGTGTATGACTTCTATATAAAAGAAAACAAGTTCATAGCTCGTTGTTGGAAAATCGGATTTCGTAGTTTGGGATCATGCCTCCATGATTCCAGAAGCCAAATAATTGATGCCAGTAGTTAAACTCGACAAGAAACCTGTGTTTACGTCAAAAAACGCAGATCCCTAAATTTAAAGAGGATGACATTTCCCTGAGAAAAAATAACACCAACACCTGGTGAGTGTGTGTGTGTATTTGTTTGGTTGTGTGAAGTGGAATGCGGACTTCTGGGAGGGGGCAATCGGGGTAGGTTTGCAGGGGTCATCTCAATTTGCCAGGGGTGATCCCGGGTTAATCCATCACTCATTAACTCTCGCAGATAAGGCTCATGGTGTGGGGGGGGGGGGGGGCTGCCAATCCACACTTTCCCTCAGTTTCCCTTCCCATCACAGTCACCTCAGACACAAGAGCACACATGTTCTCCCTCTCTGTCTTTCAGAAGAAGAAAAAAGAAGTCTGATAGAATAAAGCCGTGCCCCTCTCCTCTCCTTTGCCCAACATTTTTTCTCTTTCCCTATTAACCCCCCTTTTCCCCCCTTGCTGGCCCCCCTCCCTCTGGGACAATGCGGCCAATTAATTAGGCTCGGTGTCCAGCAGAGAGCAGAGAGAAGCGCTGGCCTCAGCTGATTTAGCTCTAGAGGGCCCATTAGAGAGAGAGAAGAAAGAGGAAAGAGTACAGGGGTGACGGAGGGATGCGTGGTGAGAAAGTGAGGGAGGGTGAGGACGAAGATAGGGGGAGTGAGATAAAGACAGAGAGAGGCTCTTGACTCAGCGTGCTACCTTAAGTGCTATTTGGTGTTGCAGGATGAGGGCTGCCTCTCCAGTCGTGTGTTGCAAGGGGCTTCTCGGCAGCTGTGGGGGCCCCCCCCCCCCCTCCTCCAGCAGGTTCCCACACGGGTCCCCTCTCTGCTTGTAATAACAAAAAGGCCCCGTATCACTGGAGGATGACAAAGCAAACAAACGGGCCTAATTAGCAGGGGGGTCGATAAGGAAATTGAGTCATTAATGGTAATATTTGTGTTATGAGATGATAGTTTGTGGCGAAAAAATTCATTTCCAAATGGGGCCCCTCTGTGTTTTCTTTGAAGCGAAGACCTGGACTTGTATGACACAGGGTGAAGAAAAAAAAAACTTGGCCTCGGCCTCAGTTCCCGCTGTCTATCTCCTGCTCTCCAGCCACCAGAGACACTTGCAGATATTGAAATGATTATGTTCCAGGTCTCCAGATGTCCATCTGATGATTATAAAAAAAAAAAAAAAGAAAAGAACCTGGAGAATGCATTTCAGCCATCTTTTTGTCTTCGAGCTCACCGCCCTTGTCTTGGTCGGATTTTTATTCCTCGTATTTTCTCCCGCTCAGCCAGGACAGGCCCTTGGCTGGAGATGAAAGGTGGAGGTGGAGAGCGTGAGAGATAGCTGATGGGAGAAGAGAGCTTTCGCACTGGGAATAAAAGGGGGGCTGGAGCCGATCCCAGCTGACTTTGGGCAAAGGCCGGGTACACCCTGGACAGGTCGCCAGACCATCGCAGGGCCGTTCATTCGTCCTGTTCATTTGGCCTTCAGTCTCGCAACTCTGTCTCCTAGAAATTGCATTTATATACTCTGTTTTCCAATTGAGTAAAAACATCATTTCTGCCTGGATAATTATTCCCTGGCAATACTGCCTCTTGCATAGGAAGCGCTGGTGGTCGGATGGTGGTCGGACAAAGTGTGGGACTTTTCATGTAGTTTTGCTTGCGGTTGGGTTTAGGCATCAAAAGCACTTTGGTTTAGGTTCGGGTAAGATTGTGGTTCCAGTTAAACGTTAATGAATCACATGTCCTGTGCTGTGCTTCAAATCACTTACTTAACCCGAGACCACAATCTTTCCCTCACTTTAACCTACCGCTGTGGGTGCCTGACCGTAACCATAAACCAAATGTCATTTCTAGGAGACAGGGTCGACTCTTGCCTTTTCAATCCCCTTCAAAAGCATACATATACTAACGAGTATTCTGCATTTGACTTGTTCCCAAGGGGGTTGTTTCCGCCGCAGTTTCACTTATTTTTTTAGAAATGCCAAAAGTAAGACTAATACTGCTGTTCCCTAGCCTGCCCTTCAAATGTATTTTTGGCACTTTGAGCAGCATGAGCCGAGTGCAATAGAGTCCCATTATGTTGGGGAGAAGACAGGCATCTCCAAAACCATCTTGATTGATAAATAACACGACAAGCAAAAGAAAAAATGGGTCTTTTTGATTTTGGGGTGAGCTGTCCCTTTAAAACCGAGGGATTCTTTAAGAGGGGGAAAACAGAAGCATGTAAGGGTAAAGGACAGTAGACAGTAGTAGCAGTTAGTGATGGATTAAAATATCCCGACCAACCGCCTGAAAAACAGCTTTTAAAAACCAGTTGGGAAATGAACTCTGAGTCCCAATAACACACGAGGTCACGGAAAATATGAAGAACGAGGCGATCACAAAGATAGAGAGAAGAAAAAAAGAAACAGAAGAGCGGGATTTACAGAGAAGAATAACAGCGGTTAGTGTTTGGGTTGCTGCCTCGGCCGGTGATCTCATCGGAAACGACACCTCTCTTGCCAACGCAGTGGATTTCATATTTTCGTGTAGATTAAAGTACAATGGGCAAGTTGTGAATGTGTCGACAGGGGGATATTTTCACAGATGGGAAAATAGACATTTGAAACAAGTGTTTTCAGAAAACACGATCAAGTTGATCCACATCAAATGCCGTAGGAAGAGCCCTCTGTTTGGGGGTTCTCTCTTAAATCAGCTGCAAGATGCTAAAACAAAATAAAGTCTTTTCACTATAAGGTCAAACTATTTTCTGAAGTCATTGTCATTAGATTAAGTTTAAGTGGCCTATTTGATAATTATAGCCAATTTTCCTGGTCCACTGAGCAGCGCAATCATCCCGTAGAGTCAATCTCCTTTGCCAGAGCAAATATTAGGGAATATCTACAGAATCAATAACGCACTGGGGGTGATAATATTGTTCTTGACATAAATTACACACAACCACTTAACGTTTCCCTGGAAAGCACAGGAGTCCGTCGGCCAGTGGGGCTCACAATAGTGGCAGCATTTGGATGGAAACCCGTGAGCCGCATCTGTGAGCTGACACAGGAAGTAGCCTCTTTTTCCTCAGTAGCCTTAAACTGATAATCTGTCTAGCTCTTTGAAACCCTCCTCCCCCTGCAGCCGGATATCCCTGCGATTCTGCACCTCATAATTAGTCCCATGGAGGAAATAGTGTGCCCTTTATAGTGTTAATGACGTAATATTCCCCTAACCTTAACGGTGGTCTAACCTTGGTATCAAATGATGTCTTTGTTATCTTCAATACATTTTGTCTAATCCACCAACAAATAAAAGTTAAAAAGTTTTAATCACAATTGCCACACAATGCTTCCATACAAGTTGCGTAATATACGTTCTTCATAAAGTGAAGCATAATGATAAACTGGACCAAAAAGGTGTCATTTAACACTCAGGAAAAACAATTCTGGCTGCTGCAAAACAAGTGTTGAGCTTTTGGCCCGGCCTTGTCCGAATAAATCCTCATTTGAAATGAGACATGAGACAAATAGAGAGGCGTTCCACCTCCTGCCTTTAATCTTCTGAGCGAGTGGGGGCATCAATAAATCCTCGATGAGCGTCGCTGTCTTTCTATTCGGAAAAATTACGTTAACCTCCCGTTTGCTTTGCTTTCCTCCACGATAAAAACCTCCTTTGTTCTTTTCTTTCTGCATTTTAAAACTTGCACTTGGTATAATCTTTTTTTTTTTAAGTGCCCATTGTCTGTTGTCATGTTATTGGCTGCGCTTTCTGTGCAGAGTTTACCGTCAGCGTGTGTCAGACGTTTGCTTGCTCTGGCAAAGACCAGTCCTTCCCTCACTAATTGCCTTCTACCGATGACTAAATTACAATGAGGTTTTGGGTTTCTGGATCAGAGGGGTCTCTTTTCCTCCTCCTCCCCTTCCCCAACTGTATCCTTCCTGCCTGAGTCACAAGTGTCACACTTGGTTACAGACGATATGAAGTGCTGCGATTTTTTGGCTCGAAAACAGTTTCTCGTATAAAAATAAAAAAATAAAAAACAACCTTGAAGGGCTACTGTTCCAAGATTGCAATTAGAGCAGTGGAAGTATGCAAATGTGTGTGTGTGTGTGTGTGTGTGTGTGTGTATGCTTGCTTGTGTGCTCGAGGGCTTAATTGGTACTGAGCCGTATAGGCACTATGCCACAGCAGAGGAGTGCAGTAAAATGTGGTTCTGGAGCCGGTACAGTAAAAACATCTCTGCTTCATCAGTGTCAGAAACAATCTGCGTGGACCAAACCAGCTGCCACACCGCCTCAACGCGCAGAAAACCTGTTCTGCTGTAGCTGCTGCAGGATGGCAGCGCGCTCCTGTTTTTTTGTGCTAATAATGAACCCCACCAAAACGTATTATTATACTTTCTTATATTTTATTGGCAGAATCTTATTTTCTAAAGGAAGCCGCTCAGTGGATACGTTACGGTAAATAAAATCGAGGAAATAATGATGAAGTGACGAATAACTTGACAATATGTCAAAATCATGCAGAACAACTGAAGCACGTGCATATAATCTGCTGTATAATATAGTGTGTATTTGTTTTTTTTTATTTACTTGACAATATATTAAATACAGACTTTGCCGTGGGTGTTTCTCAATGTCAAGAATGCTTCTTTGGTACGACGGGTCCTACAAAGGCTGAGCAAGACTCCTTCCTAGCATTCAGAGAGCCGACACTGGAACAGTCCCAAGTGTGTCGCTGTGCAGAATATTTAACTTGATTGAGAATAACTCACAAGATTAGAATTATTATTAGGAATATTTGGCATTCCTCAAAATAATATACACATATTCCAATCATGTAGGCCTATTTAAAATAATTCAAATCAACAGGGATTAAAGAAATGATTATAATTTATAAACGTGCAAAACATAGAATCAATATGGTCTCACCAAAGCCACTAGACTCCATTGACAAAACACATTGGACTGTTTCAACAATCGCCAAATCTGGCTTGGTCGAAATAAACCCTTAATTCACCGCGTTGGATGTGAAAATATGCCGGCTCTACCCAAATGTCTGTCTCTGCCGTTGCTTCCTGCGCGACGAATGTCGGAACAAACTTTTGAATTAGGCCTTGTAGATCTAATACGAGTGAGGATTCAGCAACTGGATTTGCAATTTTGGGGAGAATTGGACTGCTGAGGTGAAATAACTGAAGGTTTACGAATTGGGGGAAAGGAAATGCATCGTGCGCGTAGCATTGTGGGTGTTTTAGGAGCGTGAATCCTTCTCGATCCTTTGAACGAAGGACTCAGTCCTTGCTAGAATTCGGTAGAGCAGTCTTTGGCGGGATTTGATGACGTAGCATCTTTGAAATTAAATTCTTCTTTGACTTTACGAAACACTTTGTATGTATTTATTGCATGCAATGTACTGCTGTGTCATGCCATTGTCCTAATTCAGCTTTTATTATTGGATATCAAAGAAATCATGGTTGGTATGAAGTCTAAAGGGTATTGAGTTAATTTGTCCTTAACTGACTGATTGGCTGAAAATGCAAGCTCTGATCCACATGTACAACGACAGATCATAATGTTCTGCCGTTACTGTGATTTGTGAAAAGTGATTTTTGAGGTGATTGAGTTAAAGATCAACTCACTGAGTCATCTTAAAATGACAGTGAGCTGCTCTGAAAAACCAAATGTGTCTGATTTACATATGCAGCAACATATTCCTGATGGTCTTGGATTATGACTCGTGAGAGCCGAGAAGGAAAGACTTCTTTTTAGAGCCCAAAGACAACACAATGTCATGCGCACACTTTGCGCCTCATTTGGATCATTTCTGATCCTCTCCTCCTCTTTGAAATGTGCTACACCATTTGGCCCCTTTGCTCCCCAGCAAATATTGGAACGGTGCACAGTTTCATAACGCAACCATGTTCATATTAAGCACATGATTAAAGTGTACTGTGCCAGAAATCATATCGATCAATAGTCGTCAACTCATAAATGAAGGTGAAACGATCTGATTCCAGCTTCTTAAATTTGAATATTTTTGTTGTTCTTTACTCCGACACTACAGTAAACTATAGTTGAGTTGTGGACAAAGTAAGACATTTGAGGACGTCATCTTGGGCTTTGGCAAATTCAAATCGATATTTATCACTGTTGTCTGACATTTTACAACTGTAAAAATAATCGACAGATGAATCAACAGTGAAAATGGTTGTTAATTGCTGCCCTATGATCAAGTCAGTAACTGAGGAGCTGTCCCCTGTCCATCACAGACTTGTGCTTCTCCCGCCTCAATAATGTGCGCTGGTCACCTGGTTCATCGGTTCAAAAACAACTGTTTCTTCACAAGCTAATTTGTACTCGTGCAGCTCCACTCGGCCTCTTCCAAGACAAAAAAAGAGGCATGTTAAGTGACAACGATGCAATGCCTGCTGCTGGCTTTACACTTGTGACCACATTCGTATGAGCATCTAGACTGAGCGGACTTTAAAACGTGGTTGGAGTAAGACACCATCTCTCCCCCCCCCAAACAAAGCTACACACTGAAGGGTTTTACTTCTTTTTTTTTTTAAGTGCAGCACGTTGAGGAATTCAAGTTCAAGTTTAGATGTTTTTGCATTTGAAAAAATAAAGTAATGCATGAGAGCTGAAGAGAATATAACGAGGAGGGGGAAATGTAAAGAGGACAATAAACGTGTCACACAAGTGAAGGAACTGCGGCGTGGGGTTTTAGATTTATGGCTTTCAGCGGCTTCCCGCTCACTCCCTCCTCTGGATGGGAGACTGTGCTTGACTTGGTGGCAAGAAGTCAAAAATGTAAATTACACACACACACACACACACACACACACACACACCTCTTTAAGTACACTTCCCTCATCATTCCCACGCATGCTGCTGTCTGAATAAAGTCTGCCCGTTAGGCCAGATGCAACAAAGAATTGCGATATGCACCGAGGCGATTAGTGACCCCGGGTTCAGTTCAAATGTCTCTCTGATTGCACACTTTTTGACAACCCAGGCCTCGCCGTGTGTTTACATTCTAGCGGGATAATCATGCACTGCTCCTGTAGCACACAATGTGGTGGTGTTTTCTAATCTCTTTTCATGCAGGACGTTTACTATCCACCTTTTCCTGCACAGGACAGTTTGCCTTCGACTCTGTGTGTTAAAAAGCCCCGGGGATTTTTTTCAATAGACGGTATAAAGAAGGTGTGAAACCACCACCGCTGCGCAGACACTAAAAACAGCCGTTTCCACAGCGAGCGCCGGTTGCTCGCAGTAATCAGTCAGGGCCGTTATTAAGAACGATTTTCATTTGCGACTTGGTCTCGAGCCAAACCTGCCGCTCCCCCTGACAGTGTTAGTGGCGATTGGCAGGTTGTAAAAGTGCAACAAGAAGGTCAGGCAGCTAAGTAGTGGAATTGTATTCTTCGTGAGTTTCACCAGGAGGGGAAAACAACAACAGAGGGATGGAGGGCAGGAGGAAGAGTCTTTTTTTTCTTTTTTTTTTTATTCTGTCTAAATGAGATTTATTTCTTTTCCGTTCCATCTCGCCACTCCTCCATTCCTCTTTGTCACTAGATGAACTTGTGTTTCAGGTGATCCAGCTCTCCTCTTCTGTCCTCTCTTGTTTGAACTGAAGCCGCTTTCCATGGCTGATAAATTTTACAGAGAAATTTGTCTCAACGGTCCAGAGTCACTAATGACATCTGCAGCAGGAGAAGGTTTTCTCCAAGAGGAGGAGGAGGAGGAGCAGGGTCACGGCCCATTTCGGAGGAATGGTAACTTAGTAATGGGGACTTGACAAAGGAATGTAGGGTGTGTGTGTGTGTGTGTGTGTGAAGGTCAAAGGTTTCCCACCTGCTCAGTGACGGTGCTGTGGTTGCTAATGAGTCTACAATAAAATGATCCATTAAGTTTACAATGGTGTAGTATTTAAGAATGGGGGGTTAATTAACTTTTTTTCGGATACAAAAAGTGAAGTCCCCAGGGTCCACTCGGTAGCTGTTAGACATTTAAAACGTGTCACATGATCTTCCTTTGGAGGTCATGTTTTTTTTCTGAGAACTTTAACATTTTTGGTTTGATTGGTTTGATGGAATAGAATAAATATTGTTTAAGTTTTAAGCAGACATAGATGAAAAGTCCTTAAAGTGCTCAGGTGAACCTGAAATTTAAACATCTTGGCAGCTACATCTGCCCAGGGAGGATCCAGAACAGCCACCTAGTGCGATTTTTCTCAACTGCTGTTTCCTATGGGTCAAGAATGAACTGAAAGTTCAAAGAGGGACATTTTCAATACATTCCACCGTATTTCAGATACTTAACAAACAGGATCTGTCCAGATCGACTTATGTGCAAAGTGCGTTTTATGAGGGAAAGGAAACCATAAATGTGTACCCAGAAGAAACAAATCCAAGCTAGCATTCCGATCTCATCCCTAATCCAAAGACTCATCTGCTTATCCTCAAGGCTGAGTCAGTGCAAAATGGTAAAACTTTCCAAAGGGAGGTATAGGGAGCGCCTTCTCCCACGGGCTTCTTCTTCACATTGTGTTGGTAGAAAATGTGTTTGAAAAAAAACAGCAAAAAAAGAAGCGAGAAATTAAAGAAAAAGATGAGCCATTATGAAGGTTGATGGAGACACCCAGCGTCTTCACGAAGGAGGAAACGCTCTGCGCCTTTTTTTCCTGCCCGAAGGGCCAAATTAACTCATCTAATCTTCCAATCATCCGATCTTCAAACAGTGTTTGTTTTCTCAGCTCACGGCCGCCAATCAGTGCTGGCCGACTGCGTTCGGCTATAATGCGACGGGGTTTAAAATCTTTAGCTAACATCGTTGGGGCAGAGTGATTGCCTTAATTGCAGAGTCTGTGGGATGAGTATGAATCATGGTTATGGAGGAGTGTGAGTTAGCCCTGTGTAAGCTCCGTCTCATTGTCTTGCACTGACAGCAACGGCCCATCCCCGTCCGCCTCGGGGGCCGGCGGAGCACGAGACGGCCTGCCAGCAGTTATGTGAACCCAAAACACTGCGGCTCCGCCGGTCCCATAGAAACCAAACTGGTGGGGTAAATAGACTGGAGGTGATGTGTGACATGATCAGTGGGGAGAGCTCTTGTTTAGGGCAGATTTAGAGATCTGTCTCGCACGTTTCCGATGCGCGTCCACTCATCGTGAAAGAGCGGCGTTTTTTGTGGACGTGCGAGGCTCTAGGCGGAGGAGACGGGTGTTATGGGTAATGGCTGGATGTAAAACAATAGAGTGCACAGACCTTATTGTATTTGGCTTTGACAGCCAGGTCGGTGACGGAGAAGCTGCGCTGCGGTTTGCAAACCGTTGCGCAATTGATTCGCGGCTAACAGTTGAGGAGAAGGAGGAGGAGTCTCAAAAAACGTTCACACTGTGATTATCAGATCAGACGCTGATGGTGGAAAGCGACGTCGGCTATTTGTTCCGGTAATCCGCCTTTGCTTTTCAAAGAAAACACTGCACCATCAGTCAAACACAATACGTTTACACAACGTTCCCACTCGATAGGCCCGAACCGAAACTTTCCGAGCGAGAGAGAGAATTTTTTACTCTTTCCTGCTAAATCCAGTTCGTTCCAATCGTCATCACGCTCGGGAAGCATCTTTTGCTATCGTGCCACCGCATCCGCTCCTGAACATGGCGGCCCCCGCCAACACTGGCAGCTCAGGTTCCTTAAAGACTTGCGGGTATTGGAAATGTACATGATGCGTTCAGTGTCTGGCAACCGCTCCCCGTTGGACTGCATTATGTTGTCACACAGCGGAGCGTTGTTCGGGGGGCTGAGGTTTGCGCGGATGCGGCTCCGAGCATCGCATCGCCCCTAAAGCTGTCAGTCCCTCACGCTATTAAGACAGCTGCTCTTGGTGGGTATTGTTCAGCGGGGGAGCTACGGGGGACCTGACAGGCCTGAGGAATCTTTTTTTGTCACCCCTAAAGGGCCTTTCAGTGCTGTAGCCCTGAATGGGACCTGCCAACGTCATCCTCCACCCATGGCATTTTTATGGCATAGCTGACATACAGACAACGCACTCTCGTCAGCGGCCCCGGCCGGGCCCCCTTTATTCCCGCACTGTATGTCAGTTGGTTGTTTTCCCATAGACATGAATCGGGGGGGGGATATCTTTTTTCCAGGCAGCGCCACTTTATCTTGGAATTACTCACGCAAACACTCACACGGAGACACGCACTCTGAGAGCGACGGGCGCGCAAATAAAGACAGATGGGCAGAGAATCTCCCTTTACCCCCCCCCCTCCTCTCTCCTTCTCTCTCTCTCACGCAGGTGCACACGCTTTTACACACATGCGCACGCACGCTCACACCTTCTTACCCATACACACACGCACACACCACTCAGACAAAAGACCCTTGATTACTCAGCAAATGGATGCACCGCTGATTACAGGCCAGCTCTTTTTTACAAACTGGCCTATTATGCCGTCTCAGCGTGGGGTGGAAGTGTTGCAGGGCCCCGAGGCAGAGAGTGGAGGGCTTCAAGGACTGTCTGTGTCTGTGTGTGTGTGTGTGTGTGTGTGTGTGTGTGTGTGTGTGCGCACCGCAACCAAGGCTGAGAAGTGCTCCCATGCTGCGCTGCCTAACGAGAGGGCAGGTCAGCCATTAAATGGGCACTAATGCGGGAAATTGGAGGCCATTAGGCCTCTCTTTGTTGTCGGTGCCTCTGTGTGGCTAGTTAGACTCTTGAAAAAGGGAAAGGCCTTATTAGCCCCCACATGAAGCCGGAGTGCATATACGGGCCATTTAGCTCAGCGTGGGGCAGGCCGGCCGGCCTGCTGCTGGCGGCTACTGCACAATTGTAAGGCCGTTGTGCACGTGAGGGTAATGTACATCTGACATGGTGTTAATGTGTCAACGGGTTTACAAGCACTTTCGTGACTTCAATGCGTTTGTAGAAGTTTGCAGGCTGGTAGTAGGGAAATACTTTTTCTATAATAGGCATAAACAACGTCAGCGTCAGCTAGCGTGTCTTAACCAAATTACCAGCAAGTTTAGAGTTCAAAACAATGTATCCCATGTATTTCTGTCCAAGTTATTTGTTAAAGCTATTTTCCCACCATTCACACCAAAATATGAGACAGTACATTTTCAAGCCTGTTCAGTTTGTGGATTAAAAAACTCCCAGTTTCATGAGTATCCAAGGCCGGAATAGAGAGAAAAATGAGGCCCTTTACAAATGTCCATACATGGACCGAGTGTCCTGCGTCAGCACTGCAAGACTTTCTAAACACACATCCTCTTGCAGTTGCAGTGACAGGAAATTCTTGACAGTGCAGGGATTTTTATGAAGACGGCTGTTATAAGAGTGCCTTTGTTGAAGTAATTCTTAACACAGAAATCACAGTAATGAGTGCAGACTAACAAAAGAAAAAAAGTAGTAGCAGTACACAATGAAAGAAGTATGCAGTCACAAAAAAATGTATTATTATTCAGTCTAATTGTTGCAAATATTTGTTTTTCTCTACTTTATTTAAAAAAAATCCGCATTTATGTGTTGCGTTCTGTGTGTATGATTGTTCTCAAGCTTTGAATAAAAGCTGCATGCCCTTGCTGTATAGATGTGGATTTGTGCGGCACTCTGCTGGTGTTTACTCTGCTGTCTACTGTAAATCCGTTGCTTAACATTAACCTTCGCTCCACTGCTAATAGCTTCATGAGGGATCCCTGCTCGCACTGAGGCGAGGCGGTTCTCACAGCTCTTTAATAAATCAGACACATTTTATCACCCGCTGACAAGCACATGCAACCGCAGACTCCTGCCTGCACTGGGAGTTGCATAATTTGACCAAATATGAGAAAACATCCGAGCGTTAAATTATGAAGCAAAGAAAAGGATAAAAGATAAACAGCTCGACTTGATGCGCAAAAAAAAAAAAAAAAAGGTCAGACGAGCGCATAAAGGCTGCTTGACGACGAATGGAATCTGTCCACTGGAAATCAGTCCTCACCGCATGTTTAATCTGCCTTTGATAACCCTGCAGGACTGATGAATATTCTGTGTGACTTGATCTCAATTAGCAGAGTCTCCTCCATTCCGGCCTGGGATTTAACAAGCAGCAGGCTGATCTCTCTCCCTTCCTCTGTCCACCTCATCTTTTCTTTTTTTCTCACTTATCTCGCTCTATATTTCTCACTTATCTCTCTCTCTCTCTCTCTCTCTCTCTCTCTCTCTCTCTCTCTCTCT
>NW_022280113.1:923745-964005 GCF_004355925.1 Anarrhichthys ocellatus
CTCTCTCTCTCTCTCTCTCTCTCTCTCTCTCTCTCTCTCTCTCTCTCATCCTTGGTACAGCGTCTGTGGCAAACTGCTTATTAAAAAAAAAAGAAAAACCACAGCGGCTGTGAAACATGGCCTTCTTTGGGAGCGGCTGAGATCCAGAGTTTAGCTGGGGTCATTAGAGAGCGTGAAGAGGGCTGGAGGGCTCACAGGGGGCCAAAGCGCTGCGGCTAATTGGCTGCAATAAAGGAATTAAATTAGCCTGATATAATCTCTGCAGCGCGCGCTTCATCCTGCTCTACCTTCTCCTCTTCCCACTCTCCATCGCCCCATAGTTTCACAGCATTCCCAGGGTGCTCCCCGATACAAACTGAGCACCGTTGACCTTTACACACACACACACACACATTTCATACATCCTCCACAACACCAGCATAATCTCGCTCTCCCACTCTTTTTTTCTTTGTTTGCTCTCGGAGTTTTTCAGAAACTGTCTCCCTGTGCTCCGTGCAATTCACAACATCGTGTTTTCAGCAGAAAATGAAAATTGTTGGCCAACCGTTCATGGATTGTGAACGTTTTTTTTTGACCTTTTAGCATCCTGTTTGGTGGATTTCATACTCGTCCATATTGCCATTACAAAAAGTAGTGGGTTTGTTTTTGACAGTATGTTTTTCTGTTCTTGCGAAATCGGTGGAAAATTGGAAAAAAGCTTTGCTTTGCATTGCAGCATGTTTTTACATTTTTTTTTTTTATTATTCCCACATTGCAAGGAGCACAATTTGTTCTTCAGATTAAATACAAGTATTGTGGGCTGAAAACAGGCGTCTGAGCAGCATTTTTGAAAGAGGAGCTCATTGCATATATCGAATAAAATAAATAAATAAAAGAGTCTGTATTTGGATAATTTATAGCAATTCGTACGGCAATGACACATATTGTGGCAACAACTGACGGAAGACAAATGAGTTGCTTGTATATGAAGATTACTCGAGCTGGTCATAAATTACATTTATATACAGCCATAATTGCGTCAAACACAAAACACTGATGTGAGCACTCCATCCGTCATCTCAATCCCTCAAATGTCCTCAATTAGCTCTCTTTTATTTTGGAAATTCCTCCCTTTATCGTGCCAGTGTCTGGATCAACAAATGCGAGATAAAAAGGCTGTATTGTTCTAATTAATAAGAGGCTAAATAAACAGTTGCCATCAAACAGATTTATTGTTTGATATGAAATAGAGAGCTAAATATGCCGTGGTTACCGAGTGAACATAAATATTTTCGTAATCTCACATCACTCTGTGTTTTGGTTCAACAGCTATTATGGAGGCTTTAAAAAAAAAATCTGAAATTCGTCAGTTGTTTTGGGAGAAACAGTCGTTATCAGCGATCATTTCTTCACAGTAAAACTCCATCATCTTCATCATTGGTGTGGTCCGACATCAGTCTGAGTAGAGGCACATGGGGTCGCCGTTTTCTACTCATTGTAACATTGTTCTCGCTGCTGCCTGTTTACAGCAGCATATCTGAGCTCATCTACCACCATGTATCCCTGTACAGTAAAAAAAAACATTGATATATCATGTCAAGCATGAAACCAGAATTGGCTTCTCGAAACATTCACTCAATTTAACATTACTTGTAATAGAGTATTTTTTTTTTATATATAACTTTACTTGTCGTGAAGTATTTTTAGATACCTTTTCTTGTAATGGATTATTTGTTATAGTTTTACTCGTAATATAGTATTTGATATACTTTCACTTGTCATGGAGTCAGTTACCTTTACTTGTAATGGAGTGTTTTTATACCTTTACCTGTGAGTATTTAATATATTCCTTTTCTCGTGATGCAGTATTTTTTTTATATTCCTCTACTGTTAATGGAGTACTTTTTTTAAAAGTGTGGTATTGGTACTTTTCCTCGAGTAAAGGATCTCCCACCGGTGCCCGTCAATTACTTGACACCTACAGGAAGAGATGAGAGTGTCCCGCAAGAAAATGTCCTTCAAAACATTTCAGTTAGATTTATTTAAGGAACCTTTCTGCCAACAAGAGCTCTGTGAATCCAGCTTGGTACTACAGAATGTGTGTGTGTGTGTGTGTGTGTGTGTGTGTGTGTGTGTGTGTGTGTGTGTGTGTGAGGGGGATAGAGGGACGCTTTACAGCCTGCCTTGATTTAATTTAATGCACCATACAGTTTAGGGGGTATGAAGCTGTTCCAGTTTTTTTTGGGGCACAGTTTATGAAAACACTTGCAAATATAAGCCTTAGTGAATATATACTACTTTAAACTTTCTCTCAGAGGATATTTAGTTTTTTTTTCCATTTTCTCTCGAGGGGGTTTTAGAAGTTAATCAGATTACTTTTGGGGGCGCCCATAGGATTAAAAGTGAACTGTTCGTGTGTAGACTCCCCTTGGTGTTTGTTTAAAAGCAGGATAGCAGAGCTCCTGCCGCTCCCCCTTTGCTCGCAGGCGGTGGTGTTGGCTTTTGGGTTTTCTGTCCCGGGCCTTGGTCAGAGCCTGCGACCTCGCCAGACCTCAGAAAACGACGAGAATGTCTCAGCGTGGATACCATCTCACATGGCACAAAAAAAATGCAACGAGCTTCTTGAGTTTCTTCAATTGAGCAGCCAGAAGCATGCGGATTTAGAGCAAAAGTGGCAGCGATCAGTTGCTCAAAGTGTCTCTTGACAACAAACCGAGGCTGTGACCGACGTCACTCAATTACCGGGCTTATCGTAAGAACGACGGGCTTAACCTCAACCCTCCAGCTCCGTTGCGTGAATTTTTCCTCTCTAATTAGCCGAGGGGAAGGCCGCGTTCTGTGCCGCTACGAGACCGAGGTCAGCTGATGGATGCTGGGAGCCGACTCCAAGACACTAATTGGCCAACTTTTCCCAAAACACACTCAAGACGCGGCTCGGGGGGGCCACGTGTTTTCCTAGGATGTGCAGGGAAACCGCAGCACCCGATAAACAAATCAGTTTCATGTCGAATTCTGCAGTCGGAGACAGCTGCGAGTCTCCAATGCAGCGTTGACCAATCTCAGATAGCGGTGGTGCACATTACAGAAGGTGTTGTCTGGGTAAGCTTAGCTTTATCCATCTAATTCAATTACTCGTGTTTTAAAAGGTATCGGTTCACACTTACTTTTACTGCTGACGGGGGGGATTTACTAATCCAGCCTGGCGCAGTTAACTTGATTGAAAACAGACCAAACATCCGAAGGTGTCCGATAAAAGGTAAAGTTTTAATAGAAATTGTGATATTAGGAAAAATATTATATTTATTTTTTAATAAGCAAAATACCTATTTTTTTCTACCGTTTTTTCTTTCTTAAATTTACAGTTGATTCTCATGCAATACAATTGACTGTTCTCATCAACGATACAGATGAAATGTTGAATCGTAGGAAGCAAAGTGTTCTGAAGGCATTCGTGTGTGTGTGTGTGTGTGTGTGTGTGTGTGTGTGTGTGTGTGTGTGTGTGTGTGTGTGTGTGTGTGTGTGTGAATGGTCGCAGTAGCTTTTGTTCGCTGTCAAGGTGTGTGAGCTGATCGCTTGGCTGAAATAAACTACAGCTCAGCTTTTGTGTCTTCTATGAAGGGCAGAAACACTGATGGTTGTAAAGAGCTGGTGTGAGGAATGCTGTGTGTGCATGTGTGCATGTGTGTGTGTGTGTGTGTGCGTGTGCGCAGCAATGCTATTATTTGGCACTGTTATCACAGTGGTCCTCTTGAGAAGAGATGGCAGTTGTTTGAGCAGCAGCAGAGAGCAGGGTTCACTCGGAATGTGTTCTGGTGTCTTTTGGGGAAAAGACTTCCACTTCTAGATGTAGCACCAATATGCTGATGTGTGTTTAATTTCCCTTTAGAGGGTACCAGGAATGATCTCACCTCCTGCTTGTGACAGATATATTTTATGCCTGGTATTGTCTGGTTTCCACCTTGTGGTTGTATTCCTCTGCCAACACGTCTGCCAAAATATCATCATTCATTGTGTAAAATTGTCATAATTAGCGTATGACTTTCTGAGGTATGGCCAAAAAACGTGTTTTGTGAGGTAACAGTGACCTTTGACCACCAAAATATAATCAGTTCAATCTTGAGTCCAGGTGGGCGTTCGTTCCAAATATGAAGAAACTCTCCGATTTCCTGCCAGGAGCGAATCTTTCAAACACGCTTTTGTTCTCTTTCGCTTGGCAAAAGGTGTTTCCACAACAACCAAGTCAGAAGCATCATACTAACGTGATGTAATTGTGATTGCTGGCCAACCCAAACAGGTCTCCTGTGAACTATTAAAATTCAGTCGAACCAGTCATACATATATACAATTCAACGATTCCTATCATTACACACAAGAGAATACTTTGTCTCAAAATGATCAATATACTACAGTAACATGAGGTACATGTCTTGCTGAAGCAAAAGCTTAAGAGCGTCCCGTGTCAGGGAAGGTGTTTGATCATGACTGAATTGTGAAACAGGGGCCTCCACACGTCTCTTCTTCAATATCCAAACGGCAGTATTCTCACCGGGGGCCGCGTAGTCCGCCGGGGCTAGAATTCCCCTGTCTTTTAGGATGGTGAAGCGATCTTTGTAGTGTAACAGAGACGCGTCCGCAGGTCTGGGACCGTGCACTGAGCCTCCACCGGCTGAACTCCCCTTACATAGTAATCCCTGTTACCTGCAGGCGGGCGCAGAGATGGCTTTCACCAAGTGTGGCCCAGAATCACAGAGAGACTGAACCTGCACGGACAGACGGCTCGGTGACGGAAGAATTGAATCCATTGTTGATCTCCGTGGCTAAAAATGAATGCCAATTTTGTCACAAATCTATGAATTAAAGAAAACGCGTCACAATAGTTTTGTGCAGAGACGCACTCTGTCAGGGTTGTGGCTATCGGTTGGGATTCGGGGGGGGGGGGGGGCAACAGGAGTCACGCACACAGGTGTAAATCTAGCTAAAGAAGACAATGGAAACATCGGATCCGTGTCGCTTTAAGAGAAAGACGGGTATAAACGCAGTCAGAAGAGTTCTCAGGACACAGGAGTAAAGGCAATCATTTCAACCAGAGTCTGTTGAATGGAGACGTCATCAACGTGTGGAATCGTGGCATTAAAAGTCTTTTTACACACTGAGGCCAGAAGCAGGCAAGGGAGAACAAGCAGAGACAGAGCGCTAACTAAAGACAGAAGTCACCGCTGATAAGACGCAGAGCTGCTAATGCGAGTGTGTGTGTGTGTGTGTACTTTAGAAAATATATTGTAATTAGGTCCTTGGAGTGGAGAGGAGTCTCGGGGGTCCCAAACAAACACACACACATGCCAGTGAGAAGCCAGATTGAGGGATGCTAACGGGAAGTGAGGGCTCCTCCATTACGATGGAGCAGATGATAAAAAGAGCAGCGTGGAGAGGTGGTGCAGAAAAATACACAAACAGAGTAGACTCTTAGAGTATGTACCCGCACATATCTGTATCAGAAGCGTTGCTGTTAATAATGCATGAGCGCTCCTGTGGTGGTGGTGGGAGGCCCGGTGTCTCGGACGGCCGGGCCCTAATGAAGTCGGGCATGTCAGCCTCGCTCCCGCTGCCAGAGAGTCATGAATAAACATCGATTGGCTAATTAAACTCACCGTACTCGTCGGTAAACAAGCGACGGCGAAGGGGGTCCCGGGGAGGCACGATGATGCCAGGCCTTCACTTCACTCTGTTGCTGTGCAGCGTGGACCCTGGAGAGCAGGCGAGGACGGCGAGGAGAAGAAGTGGAGGAATGAAAAGGGGAGCGTATTTGAGTCAGAGACGGAGAAGGGACAGATGGAGAGAGGTGGGGAAAAGGATATAAAGTAGTGCACTGGGTATGCGGTGAATAAAAGTACAGCCTGAATGAGTTCTGCTTCCTGCTGAATTATCAGGTTACATTAAGCTTTAACTGACTGTGAATAAACTTTAAAAGGTGTAAGTATGACAGTCAGCTTATTCCCACTGCCGAGGTCATTATCTTTTACAAGTCAGGACTTTGTTCACTGGCATAAAGGTATTGTTTTATATTCATGTCAATTCAGTTGTCGTAAGAAACAATAAGAAGTTACAGTTGGAACAGGGGCGTATAAACACCTCTTTAGCCGAGTGGTTACAGCACACGCCACAGATTCGACTCCAGCCTTGGAACCTTTGTAGCAGGTCACATACACTGTCAAATAAAGTCAAAAATGCCCCTGAATGCTCCTCATCACATGCTTTTTTTTTTTTTTTTTTTTTCAATCATTCGCACAAAGTTGTTGCCATCGTTTACCGACTGTTAAATTAGTTTTAACAGCTGCGACCCGTTTTGTTACTCACCTATTCAAACCTCTCTGCTTCCCGTTTCCTTCTCTCCGCAGCCTGCAACTGTAACCTCCACGCCCGGAGGTGCCGCTTCAACATGGAACTGTACAAGCTGTCGGGGAGGAAGAGCGGAGGGGTCTGCCTCAACTGTCGCCACAACACCGCGGGGCGCCACTGCCACTACTGCAAGGAGGGCTACTACCGAGACCTGTCCAAACCCATCTCACACAGGAAAGCCTGCAAAGGTACAGAGCTTGTTTTATTCGTTTTCTGGACAGGGGAAGTTTTTTAACACACATGTGGAAAACAAACCAAGTATCCGATTTAATCGCAAAGTTTTGGAAATAACGCTCGACGCCATTTCATCAAAAACTTTATACCAAGACACGCATAGCAGCACTGAGATTGTTTAGTTCTGGTAGGAAACAGTTCTAGATGATTTACAGGAAGCGGGGGGGCGGCAGTCTTCTCATTCCTGAGCCTGCCTCGCCCTCATCTCCCTCTGTCAGCGGAGATGAGCTGGGGGTCTGTTGGGATTTGTGGAGGTCGTGGTGGTAAAGGGAGGGCTGCTCCCTCATCGACAGTTGAGTTATTTGGCTTCGTTCTGGGAGGGAAGATGGTGGTGGTGGTGGTGGTGGTGGTGGGTGGGGGGGGATGACAGGACAAGCAAAACAAACAGAGCGGAGGTGTGAAGTGATCCTCGGTACAGGTCAAAGACGAACGATAAACCCGGGGAAGATCGGTGGAAGGGAGGAAAGGAAAGAAAAAGAGGGAGGCGGGGGGAGGGGGGGTTAAAGCAAAAAGAGAGGGGTGGCAAGAGAGTAAAAGAAGGGAGGGAGGGAGGAAGGGAGGGTAAGGAAGAGGAGCACACCCCCACACAGGTGTGCTCGCCACTCAGTGCTGGATGAATCGCCCGGCATCAGCCCTCACCGTAGCTAATAAGGGTCAAAGGAAGCGAGGAGGAGGAGGAGGAGATTTTCTCACCTCCTCTATAGCTGCAGGGAGAGACAACAGGAGCTGAATCCATGTGCAAACAAGCCCAGAGACACCTCAGAGTTGCTCTGTAGAAATACAGCTTGCACGCACGCACACACACACACATACCTGCTCCAGGGTTTCAGAGCGCTCACTTCCAAAGAGGAAATATTAGCTGCCTGCTGACAGTTGAAGCCTGCCGAGTTGTCTCCCATCATTCACCGCGGGGTAAATAAATAAACTGACCGGCGAGTCAGTTTCGCAGACGGCGCGTCAGATGACTCTGGCGAGACGAGGCGATACGTGGAGGTGTATTTGATTTACCCCTGACTAACACAGTTGATTAATGTCATTTTCACCTTTTCCCTGATGACACAAACATCGATCAAACCGACGCAAAAGAAAACGTCACACACGTTGCATTCGGGCCTCGTTAAATTCCTGAGATCCAGCGACCGCTCTCCGCTCCTCCGGCATGAACACTACTTCATAACAAAGCTCCGTCGACAAACGCACCCATTTGGCCCTTTCCCCTGCAGCCGCTCACGAGCTCTATTCCTCCATTGACACTAACACCTTCCGTGGCTTTGGGCCCATTCTCCTGTCGGCCAGGAATGCAAACATACAATTCATCACGACGGGACGTTGTGTATCATTAACCCCTATCCTCCGCTGTGTCTGTCAGGCCGGCTAATTGTGGAGATTTAACCTCTTTATTTTTTTTTTCATGTTGTTGTTCTTACACCCCTCCTCATGTGTCAGAGGCTCGATTCTTTCAGCGTCCCATAACTCACTTTCATGGGGGTTTGTTTCTCGTAACGGAAGGAGTCGGAGGTCCTGCTGAGCGTTTCACCACAGAGTTATTAAGATTAGTTGAATCGGTTTACTTGCAGACAAAAGATACATTTCACAATAAATAGATAAAATATGAATGCAGAGCATAAACGCATAATTAGGAGGATTTGTGCCAAAATACAGCACATTTTCATCCTAGTCTAACATTTAAATCATATTTAAATTCAAATTAACTGTATAATTTATCATTATACCACAATTTTCTCTAATGCATTACACGTTTTAGATTATTCACATTTTTTAATCAGCAAACAAATGATCAATCCAGCATGTTTCTGATGATTTCAGGCTGGTTTTCTTCTTCTTATTTCATCGCCTACTCGATTGAGTTTTTCTCAGTTTGCTCGCCACCGAAAATGAGAGAAGCTGGAAACACGCAGGCAACATTTGGGTCACCAGAGGAGAACAAATCCAAGCTTTCGTCGTATAGAGACAAATTAAACCTCAGTTCGTGTTGAATGTTTTGTACCGTAACTAGAAAACAGCCGGCCTGTAGCGAGACAAAACGGTTTCCGTGGTAATCTGCTCTCGTAACGACCATGACGACTACTTTGATGATCGAAAACTTTGGATGAATCGGTGAAGTGAAAGTCTAAACACAGAGTAGAAAAATAATTAAATAATGCACCTGGTGTGGACCTCCGGCATATGGGACATGTGGGGGGGGGGCTCTGGATTTTATGTCCACGTGGAGCATTTTGAAATCTAGTGCTACTGGTCTGGAACTCTGCCTCCTTCATCTTCATCTTCATCTGTCCTCTATACGCATGGATTATGTCTCTGTTCTCATCTGTTTGGACTCTGCATGGTTCTCTTACTCTCCTGCTGCTAATGTGTACATGCGACATTCTGTCTTTGTTTTAAACATTATTACACTGGGGGCATTGCAATGGCATTGTTTTCACTATTTTCTGACATGTCAAAACTAAATATAAATGAATGAACTGATTGATAAAATAATTGAAAGGTTAATCAGTATAATACATTAGTTACAGCTGTAATTATTGTTCTGATCATCACTAATGTCATTGTTGTGACTCAACATCGGCCCAGTCTTCAATCTGATCTATAATTGTATTGTTACTATAGCATAATGATAGCGCTGCAGGCTAGCAGGAGTGCAGGCGTGTCATACACTCGTTACATCAGTCTCCAAGCTGGTAAATACTAAATCAACTCACTGCTGACTCCCTCACATTCACTGTTGCCTCTCACCGAACTACAACGTAAACACATTTCATCATCGCGTATGAAATCGTTGTTTTTTTTTTTTTGTTCCGATTCCATCCATGAAATTTGCCAGAGCCTGTGCACTGTTTCCCGCCTCTCCTGTGTGATTATAAGCAAACGCTGTCCAAGTTGGACTGAGGCATTCGGTTACATCAAAACAGACTCACAATAAATAATCTGTGGTGATTAAACCCCCCCGAAGCTGACAAATGATACAGCGCATGAGCTGGTTCTTTTCGCCAATTCAAACATTTTCGCAAACTATGTTTGGAAAGTTACAGATGAAGACTTTAAAGATGTGTGTCATTGTATTTCATGCCCTCTCTGTTAATATACTTACAGTTACCACACGCAGCTTTCTTTTTCCATGCTTGCTGTCAAAAGTCTCTCAGCTTCAAAAACATCGTAATTCTACGAAACTCAAACCGCAGAACTAATTTTCTGTCCGCTCCTTGAGCAGAGTAAGCGCTGCGCCAAAGTGACAGCAATTAAGAGGTTTGGTTATTTATTGAGCTCAAAAAGAGATGGGGGGGGGGGCTTCTCGTCAGGGGAGAATGGGCACTGGAAGGAGGCAGCGTGAGATTTTGCTTGTACTTGCGAAATGCGATCTCCCCCCCCCCCCAAAAAGCACCTTGTTTCCACAGGAGGCCACCACGAGTCCCAAAGAGAGCGAGCTGTGCCCGGCGGCTACGCTGACACGGCTAAATTTATAACTTCACCCCTCATTGAACTAGAGTGTAAACACAGCGTGCGTTTCGAGCAGCTCTTGCTTGTGTCTTTCGCCGTTTGAAGCCTCCGAGTAAAACACACGGAGCTTATTTGACAAAGAAATGCGTGAACTTAAAAAGCACTCTGGGTGGTCTTTCAACACCTCTGTCATATAACTGAGATACGTTTAATCAGCTGTCTGTCACCCAGGTACTGATTGTTAACGGTCTCAACTTTATTTAAAAAGTTAAACATTGGTTTTTCCTTAAGGGGAGACATTGCAGGTAGAAACATTGATTTTAACGCTCTGGTCAACTTTGATCTATTTTGCTTTCAGAACAGGCTAGTGGGAAAAAACATCCAAAATACACATTTAGCTGTTTATTTTACTAAATTCACCAACAGTAAGCATTAGGTAATGCCATTCATATCATTATCATTCATTGCTTGATATATATACAACATTGTATTCCTACAACATGGAGAAAATTGTATTTTTCAACGGCTGTTGAAGGTATTTTTAGATTTATGGAGTGATACAAAGAGATATCCAAAAATTCCCTCTGTAAAAAACTTGAGTCAGGAATTTTGAACCTGGCTTCATCCAATGTTCACATTTCTGTTCTGGAAATGTATGCAAATAAGCACATATTTGATAAGATAACGCCTCATTGGCATACTCAAACACACATTTACATAAAACTTGTAATACAACAAATAATTGTCTTAATGTAAGTAAATAACTGGGGGAGGTACGGTGACATCTAGTTGTTACATGTTCTACCTGTTCACCAGTAGTGTCTCCCTTTAAACACATCTTGATGTGGAGCATTTCGACATCGATAATTACAGTAGTGGTCCTCTCCAAATAATGAGCCCTGCTCTGGATTAGTCCTCAGAGGAAAATCTACACTCAATAAAAAAATATTGTTTTTCACAACTTCACTTTTCGCTTTGGAATTTCCGTCGTGGGGCGACATCTGCGTGTTTTCAATTACAGAACGACGCACATGTGCTTCAAACATCGTTCACGGAAAGAAGCTCACGTCCGACATTTTGGGGCTCGCTTTGTGGCCACGAGGGCCGTTCGGGGGCCGATATTTTTCCCGATCGATGAAACCTCAAACAAGACGAGAAGCGAAACACACCCTCTACAAGATAAACGCGTCATTTACGGAGCCGTTTGTGTTTAGTGCAACAACCCGATAATCTCTCTCTCTCTTTCTGCTCTCTGAAGATACTTGTGGAGAAGCGTAAAACCTAATTATAATAGAGCACAGACTCGGGTAGCTTGGCTTCACTCCAGGGCCGACAAATTATTCTTATTGGCACAGAACGCACAAACCAAATGGGTGGTGGTGGTGGTGGTGGTGGTGGTGGTGGTGGGGTTCAGACTTCAAACGCCAGCTTTATGGTAAAACGATTGTCAGAGTTCAAAATTCTCACATTGTGCAATCTTAGACTGAGGACGCCTTTGAAATCCACTCTACCCAGTTAACTTAGAACATTTTTCATTCTTTTATACTGCCGGCGCCAAGAGCCTTCTTTAAGCGTTCGAGAATTCCGTCTTCATCTCGAAACATGACAGCTACGACAGGGCTGATGCCTCAGATTCAGCTCTGCTACACGCTCCTACACTTCTGATCATGAACTTCTGTCACAGAGACAGAATGGTCCCCCTCTCTCACCCCCGTATCTCCCTGAGCCATCTGCGGCAGCCACGGAGCAGAGCGCCGGCAGCCACTTAACCGTTAAGTGGACACACACTTAAAAAACAACTCTCACTCGCTACCCTCCAGAGCGAGCCGGCCCTTCAGCCAACAGGTAGGCCGTCCAAGCCAGGGAGTCGGACAATTAGTCGTCCAGCCAGGAAAAGCAGCTCGGAGGCGAGTCAGTCAGTCCTTTCGAGGGAGGAGGAGGAGGAGGAAGAGCGTTTCCCCACCTGTAGGCCATGTGCTGCGCGACTTGATTTACTGGCGAGCTCGAGGCTCTGAGAGCTGCGGTTACCAGGAAGACGCTCTATAAATATCACCGGAGCTCTCTGAAGCTCCGAACCAGAGGTGCACTTTGCCCTCCTGTGCCTCAACCAGCTCTGACACACTCCGAAATTTACAGGCCTGAAGACGTGCTGCACCGGCCTCCGCGCTGTTTATTGGGCTCCCTGATGTGTGTGTGTGTGTGTGTGTGTGTGTGTTTGTGTGTGTGTGAGCTGTTCCTCCCCACTGAGCTAGCAATGACAGATTGGTTTGATAAAAAGGTACAAATAGATACACAAGGAGGCTTCTCTCAGTCTGATAAGGAGGGTGAACAGCACACACACACACACACACACAGACACACACACACACACACACCGAGGAGAGATAAGAGCTGCAACAGAAGCCGAATCACAGGAAACAGGTAATAGAGATAAAAGTGCCAGAGTGTGATAGAGAGGAGGTGGCCTGCTGAAACCTAAATGACGGACTTCACCCTTCAGGATAGAGTTGTCTTGCAGTACTTCTTCAGGAGGAGCACTTCAAAACATCTCACTAAAAACAACAACAACTGTGTCCTTTTCCAAGAGCCCGAGGTCGATCGTGAAGAGTACAGATTCCGTATTACATTACCACTTTACAGCAGTGTTTCCCCCCCCGAGGCCCCGCTGTAATGTGGATCTCCCAGAGTGCACGTCGGTCGGACAGCCTGGATGAATAACAACCATATCAACGTTCTAGGACGAAGAGCACCTTACACTGGAGCTGAAACTTTAGCTTTTTTTAAACGCATAAAAGACATAAATTCCAACAAAAAAATAATTGTGAAATAGCATCTGTCCCCTGCAGTCGGATTACATCATTTACTCCATTGAATGAATGCACAGTAGAAACCTGCGGGTTTTGAATGTATGCATAGGCGTCACTATTAATTAAAAACTTGTTTTGACATTTATTCGTATGAAGCGCTCATTTCAATGCAATTGGGGCCGTAACGGACGGATTGTTTTGAAGCCGTAATTTCGCGCCGGGGGCTAAAAGCAGACCGTGCGGTTAAAAACAAAAACAGGCCAAACCACTAAATACCACCCCCCCCCCGCAAGCCTCAAAGTACATAATTCAGCTATACGCCCTTTGAAGGCTTTTCAGAGTGACAAGTGACACAACACAGGAAAAAAAAATCTTCAGGGGAGGAGGGGCAAAGGAGCAGAGGCCGGCCCAACCCTAGGGTTGAGAGTCGGCACCACTGCTTTTCCATAGGAAATAAAACACAAATTATAACACCCATGGGGTGAGAGATATAGTGGTAGGGTTTGCAGGTTTTTCGAGTGGAAAATTTTGATAGATCACCAAGACTGCTCTGGTCTGGATTATACCGGCAGGATTTTTCTGAACCAACTGAACAGTAGAAGATTCATTCGACCACCTCTCCTCACAATGATTCACATCCAAAAGAAGAAAGAAACTAACTCGCAGATAACTTTTATTTAACGCCAATTTCCGAACTTGACAGGCTGTGAAATGAATTAAAGGGCCTGCATCAGGGGGGAGCAATTGGAAAAATTATTACATTCCTGTAGCATGTGTGTTCCATAGACCCCCCAGTTTGGGAGGAAGTGTGACAGACGTCCTGGGCGCACGTTCAAAGCCCGCCATTAATCAGAACCAGGCAATTAGGATTAGCCTCCATTATTTTATCATTTGGTAAACATGCGCGCGCCACTCTCCTCCCAGCTGCGACACGTTTGCACAGTGAGCGTGCACGTCAAGGCCAAACAGCCACACTTTGGGATTTGAAGATCGTGCAGATACTGTATCCTGGCAGGTTTCGATTCATTCGGATGATGCCTGATGTGCACATGCTAATTAGCTAATTAGCAAACGGTGCCAAAAATGTTTGTAGACAGGGGAGGATGTGGTGCTCTTGTTAGTCGCGGCGCCACGCTCGCTTCAAAATGAGCGCGGTGGCGTTGGACCCCGAGTAAGTTCTGTCTCTGTGTGCACGCCTCCACCTGTCTCTCACCCACTCTTATTATTGTTGCCTCCACTGCTGTGTGCACCACTTGCACTCTCTGTAGATAGCACATGTTTGTATCTCCCCACATGTTTGTGTGTGTGTGTGTGTGTGTGTGTGTGTGTGTGTGTGTGTGTGTGTGCGAGACCACTCACTGTGCCTCTCTTTCTTCCTTTGTTTCCTCACAGCATGTGATTGCCATCCCGTGGGCGCTGCTGGCAAAACCTGTAACCAAACCACAGGACAATGTCCCTGTAAAGACGGCGTGACCGGTATCACGTGCAACCGCTGCGCTAAAGGCTACCAGCAGAGCCGCTCACCCATTGCCCCCTGCATAAGTACGTGGAACCCAAGTCTTTACCAGACTGGTGATGACACACACACATGTGCATATTCGAAAGTCACACACAGCATGCTGCAAAACACAATGCTTGAATCCTCTTTTCTCCAGACAAGCTTTCGTGTCCCGGACTTAACTGTTTTCTGACCGGTAAATCTGCTCCAGCTTAAATAAACACAGCGTTAAAAACTGAGCCTCAAGGTCACGGTCCCGGCTTGTCTCGGTCCCCGTGAATTTGAGTAAAGACGCGGAGCCGTTAACACCAGCGTCTCCGAGCCCCAAAGTGCCTTGGAGGGTTGAATTACAAAATCGATCTTGTTCTCAGCGTCCAATGAACATTTATTAGCCAAAACCTTGTATTACAGCTAAAGATGATGAAAAAAATACGGCATCGCCTGAGGGAAGACTTAACAGCACGGACAGATTGAGGATAGCTGTTGGCCCTTTTGTCTCGGTCTGAAAACACGTTTTAATTGGTGCTCTTGACGTTGTAGTTAGATACTGGGAGCTAAGCACTTACGTGGGATACATCTCAACATGCGACTCTTTTGAGTCCTATTATATCTTTGACTTTGAGTACAGCGCTGTCAGCCATAAATCTATACGCGGGTCAATTATGAGAAGCAGGCTCATTATTTAAAACTGGCCCGCGCGGCGGCTGAATGCTGATGGAAGATTTCTGATCAACAACATCAGAGGAGGGACCTATGGGCTCACTGAGGCGCCATTGTTTTTTTGGCAGCAATTGTTTGTCTTGACATTATAGGCAGACCAATTTGTCTCGGGAGAGGGCCTTGTTATGTCCGCAGGTCAAACAAACAGTGTAGGAAGTTCAGGAAGTTGCAAGCAGGAGATCTGATTCGACTCGATCAAAAAGACTTGATTCTTCACCTTCGCCCAGCTGAATCCACCGCTGCTGTGCACCTCTTTCTCCTTTGCATGCGTCTTTGATACATATTTGTGTCCCCCCTCTCTCCCACCGTGTGTGCACAGACTTTTTGATGAGTCCCTTTCTGCCCACAACAACAACAAAAGGACACATAATGTGTGTTTGTTATCTCCCGTTGCCATCCTGCTCCTTTAGAGATTAGAGTGCCCTTCTTCATGCATGGTTTCTCGGAGTGTCAACTTCCTACCCACAGGAAGCAGCAGCCAGGTACAGGAGGGGAGGATGAAACAGAAAAATAAGAACTCAATAGTATCCTCTCTTAAAGTGAAAAAGTACACTATTTTGTCCTAAAATGCCACATTGGAACAATATGTTTTACTCACATTTGATTGTCTGGCCGCATAAGACTTACAACGAGAGTCACTTTTTCTGGTCAGCTTTCCATAAGCTACGGCCAAACAGCTGACCACCAGCGGTGTAGTGCTATTTAGGTACCGGAGCGCATCTATTACGCACGCGCACAGTTACGGTGTGGCTCGTTTCGATGGTTGCTGTTCAGTGGCAAGTTAACACACATTAGTCAACTATTACTGACCACGTAGTGAAATGTTAGACGGACTTTAAGGAGGAATGATATGTTGATAAATCTGCGCTAGAGCGCAGTGAAAAACCGCGTGCCTCCACGGTGAATCCCAATCGTGCAGTATAATCCAAATCTCATTTAGCCATACGCTCAGTATCTCCCAAACACGTGTATTTCCCCAAAAAATCGTACTATTTAAAAAAATACGGTCTCAAACTTGCGCATGCGCGTTACAAGTCCGTGCGAGTCCAGATGAGTCTGAAGTGTTTTACTCAGTTTTCGGCTTCTCCCCCCACCGTGGAGGCATGCAAGAACAACTGTTTACCTCAAGAATTTAAGGTTACACGCGTTGAGCATTAGATATACCCTTCTAATGGTCTTCATCATCAAATGTGCACATTTTGCCCACAGTACCAACATGCATGCCCACAAAGACAAACGCACAAATGGACATATCGGATAATAATGAAAGTCTTTGTGTCAATGTCACGTTTTCTCCTGGAGTAGAGATTCCAGTTGCACCTCCTACAACCCCATCCAGCAGCACAGAGGAGCCATCAGGTGAGTACAGATCAGAACATTTACATTATTTTTTGGAAACTTATATTTACCCATATGCTGCTACGCATCCATATAAAGCCCACCTGGCTTTGAGGGGCTGATGTGAAGTGTACAAGGATTTTTTTTTTTCAACAGTTTCACTTCTCACCACAATATTTTTCCATAAAAAACAGACTGCAGGATAAATTGGATCCCTCTTGCCTTCCCCCTCCTTATTAAGGGGGTTCATGAATATTAAGCCCATTAGCAGCTTCCCTGGGATGTGCCTGCTTTAATCTCTCACACTTTCACAATTAATCAGTCTAACTGCGGCACAGTGGGGGTGTTGGTCCGCAGCGTGCAGCTCGGGGGCCGTTTGTTTGATGCAGGAAGGACTGGCTGAGGTGAACTGGATCTTGTATTTCATTGGTTGAATTTCTAGCTAAATGTTTCGTGGTTTGTTGGAGCTGTTTTCAGGTGAAATGGGATATTTTTTTATTGCAAATTGTGATATGAGTAAACTTGGAACAGTAAGAGACTTACAGCGTTATATAATGGTGATTCAATATGTGATGCGGTGAAAATTCTAGCACAAAACCTTGCATCTTGTGCCTCATTAGCATAAACACACATAACTCTACAAACCCTTTGGGAACGAGTCCCGCGTTGTGTCTTTTGGCCTCGTGGTGGAAAAAGTTGTCTCGGCTCACGACGTTCTCCGGACAGCGCCGTCGGGATACTGCCGGTCCCCCAGCTGTCCTCCACCGCCTTTCTTTTCTCTTTCAGTCTATTTTTCGCTCTCCTCCACCTCCTTCGTCTCCCTCTGTTTCACGCTTTGTCTTCACATAACACTGTGGGTGGTGCAGGAGCAGAATCTGGAGTTTCTCCGGGCCCCCTTTGTCAGGAATCTGTCCGCTTTTGGGCTGTAGGAAATTCACCTCACTGAGGGAATACTGGATAAGTGGGAGAAGGACCCGTATTACTGTTACTATTACTATTCAGCAAATGTATTGTTTTTTTGTTTAGCATCGAAAAACTAAATATGGGTTTTGGATATCCGTTGTTCTTTTGTATGAAAACTTACCTCTCCCTCCAATTCACTTTCATCATGTGAAATCTTTGCCTGTGGCTACATCCTGGTTCAAGGCTAAAAATCCTCTTATACTCTCATTGATGAAACCATGTGACTGAACTAATGTAAACACAACCTGAAGGAGACTGTAATGTCTTTGACTGTGTAGCTATAAAGAAAATCTAATCACGACAGAGAGTTCTGGGAATCCCCTCTCATATGTATAAGCCAAAGAGGTTGAAATCAAGCACCTTGATGGACGTCTTGCGTCACAATCGTGAGTAGTGGGGGGGGGGGGGTCCCGCTGGACCACCCGGGCTTGAGGAGCAGAGGATGAATACATAACCTTCTGAGCCTCCTCAGATGGTATTCAAACAGCTGGAATATCACCTAATATGGGATTGCAAAACAGATGAGGGGATTTTATCAGAACATCGAACAATATTTGCCACCCCACTAATACTGCACCAGATTAATATATAACATTTTTTAATTACTAAATAATAATAATAATTATTACTATTATTATCATGGTTATTATTATGATTATTGTTATTATATTATTATTATTATCGTCATTAATAGTAGCAGAAGTTGTTAAGCGGTAATGGTTGGGTTATAATATGTTTATTCAAGGGACAGGAGAAGTAAAAAAAGGATGAAGACGGAAAAATGGGAAATTTGATTAATCAAGGAGAATAAAAAAAAAACAGAAAAGAGAAAGAAGAATGAGGAGATGGAGGGGGAGAATAATACAATATGCTGCGGGTAAAAAAAAAAGGAAGAAGATGACTTTTAGGCTCTATTAAGACATGAAAGTTCATTTTGAAATAATATATATGTGGAACAAGTGTTCACAAGTGTGTGTGTGTGTGTGTGTGTGTGTGTGTGTGTGTGTGTGTGTGTGTGTGTGTGTGATAGCAGGGGGTGTTGGGCTGACAGCTGTGAGGCAGGTGCCTTGTTGCGCCTAAATCGAACGAAGAGGAGGAGGAGGGGGGCGTATTTTTTTGGAGGGGGTAAATGGAGAGCGTGAGGGGAAATAGAGTGGATATTAATTTGTCTCCCGCAAGCAGGGCTCTCCCCCTCTCGGCCACACGGAGGGCTGGAATGCATGGAGAATACCTCCGATGGTGTGGCCCAGACAAAACACACATTGTGCTGGTAGGTCACGGATGGTGTGAGTCGCCACTCCCACGGGCCGTGACAGAGACGTCTGCAGCGGCAGCGAAATGTGGAGGAGATTAACCGCTGATGACCTGTGATGGCCGCAACCCGGGCCTGTCAGGATAGGAAGATGTGAAAGTGACTAATGATGATGATGATGAGGAGGAGGAGAATCGGAGTGATGACGATGAGGCACTTAAGGGTAACGGAGTTCAGTCTTATTATGTGTGTGTGTCTTGTTCGAGGCTGGAAGTGATCAGAATCTGTGGCGGACCCCTCCTTGGATTCTTTGGACGTGAGTCTCGCTTCACACACCCTGTTCAGTACTCGTCGACTCCACCGCGCTTCACAGTCCTGTCAACGTGAGATCTTATCACGGCGCTTAATTGTGGAAGAAATAATGGGAGAAAAAAAATGTCTGCAATACGCAGGGCCAAAAATAGAACAGGACAGTATCAAATTCTCACCATCGATATCAAACCTTTGCACGCAATTTACATCTTGTTGCCCAGAACAGTTATTTTAATGACATGACGAACCTTGGCAGGGTTCTTTCCTCTCTCCGTGTCCCCATTGACTCATGTGAACCTCGTCAGCTGCAGTAACAGAGGACGAATCAACTCATCAGAACTGATTGCACGCCACCACTCCAATCAGGTCAGGACCTCTAACAGCCTCTTCGCTGGCTGTTGTCTGCCCCGAAGACAAACCGTCTTTTACTCTCTACGATACAATGAGGGGGGGAAAAAGAAGCGGGGGACTCCTTCTCTTTTCTCTCCTCGTCTTTGCTGGACGGGATCCAAACTCACGGCTCTTGTGTGAGCGGAGGAGGACAGAGCAGAGGCAGCACACTGGGCTCAGTAATCTAATTACATGCTTTATTTGCCGCAATTTGTTTCTCAATCAGTCTGGTTGAGGGAGAAAGCCCCCCTCCTGGGCCGTCAATTACACCTCCTTGTCTCGCCGCTGTGGTACCGCTGATGCCGCCCTGCCTCTGTGGCCACGTTATCACTGAGTATATAGACATGTATCCAGAGTGTTTCTAGATCAAGTTGATATAGAATGGCCGTTCACACCTGGCTTTGGCTTCGAGAGACCTCTTGAGATCAGATTTCACTCGCCTTGGTACATTTGATATTATCTGTGCAACAACAAAATACGTATTAGTACTCAGCCATACCGCTGCAGAGGTGGGGATGGTTGTTTTGAAACATGGAACTTCAACGCCTTTTCTTGGTCGGAAAATCAACCGTATTCGAGGTGTGTTGTGGACGTAGAAATAAAATAGGAGTGGAACGGACAATCCCATTCAAATCAACATAGCAGGATGGCCAGAGCGGCGGCCATTTTCATGTGTACTGTTGTCATTGTGATTGGTTGCAGTGGGCTAACTTCCGTACAAACCTGAGAGAGCCTGAGAAAATGAGTACAATCAACTAAATGCTCGATCCACACACTCTTGTCAAAGCGCGAGAAAGCACATTGCTATATCGCCAGAGAAGTGACAACTTTGTTTCATTTTCTGTAAACCGTGTAGCATTAAATCGTGCTGGAATAGAGCTAGCTAACTAGCAGACAGCTGGCCAGTTAGCGAGCTTGCTAATTCCACCATACTTTAATGCTGTGCTGGTTACAGACAATGGGCTGACCGGCGGCCTGGTGGCACGCGGCAGGGTCCAACGGTCCCACAGCCTCACTCCACGACGATGTGACCGCTCTCTTCCCGGCGAGCTGCGTCAAGACTGACATGTGGTGTCACCATAACACCATTTTTCTCAACAAAAAAGATGGATATCGGGGAGTGTGATTTAAACAAGTGTGATTTCTTTTCCATGTTTGCTTCGCACATGGGCTTCAATCAGCCACTTCCGTTGTCCTTCATTTTAATGTAGCCATTGTGTTTTGTTTGTGAATATTTTTAGTTCCTCCAATTATAAACTAAGTTGCAGTGGGTACACAAAAGCATACACTACCAATGTTATATTTTGGGGCATGTTTTTTTTTTTCCTAGCTAACACTGGCTGCTGAACCAAACCCAGGCCTGGTTTGGCTTCCATTGCCACCGTAAAGCTTTGGCTCAAACACACAGAACTGTACAGTGCAGTGTTCTGTCTTAAAGCAGCTTTAGTAAGAAGCATCCCAAATGAAAACGATTAGCTTAAAGGGTTGTACAGCACTTTGATGGAAGGGGCAAAGGTCCACCTCTCAGTTACGCTCTTCTCAGTGCCTCTGAAAGGCAGGAGACAAAGCGCTGTAGTAACTACATCTACTCAGAACACCCAAAGCACATTTTAGCTCAGTGCTACAGGACTGCTCCCACTTCCCCTGCTTGTAACGCGCACACAAAGGGAACATTTGTCCTCACGGTAGGGGACTGCCTGGCCCTAAATGGGGATCTCGGGGTGCTCTCAGCGGGGCCCGGAGCTGTGTCTCAGGGGTCCACTAATGGGGAACGAAAGGCTATCAAAGGGAAGTATCATGATGGCATCAAGGGGGGTTATGAGAAAACAAAGCTTGCTTTCCACAGCTCCCCCTTCCATCATTTACATGGTAATCAGGTGCAGCTCATATAGACTCCTCTGTTTCATTTACTCTGCCTATTTTTCGTTACTCTCTATTTACTAACAACCAGCTTGTGAGGCAACCAAATTTGGAATTTTTGCTGATTTGGGAATTTTACTTAAAAGCCCTGGTCCTCCTTCTCATCTTCTTCTTCCCATCCCCCCTGATAAACTTCACTCCTGTCTTTGTTTTTTTTTGTGTGTGGGGAGGGGGGGTTTGTCAACCTCTCCACCCCTTCGCTCTCCACCAGTATCCATTCTCCCTCCTCCCTCCCTGCATTTTTCCTCGTGGTGGTGTTCCCCGGGCAACCTCATTGAAACGGAGCATAAAGGAGAGTGAAGGCATGGGGCAAAGATCTGCTCACAACAATGAAGTTTGTTCATATTCAGGCCGCCTGACAGCTCCGGTCCTTCCTCCGACCATCACTCTCCTCCACTACTGCTCGCTGTCCATCCACCTCTTCCTCCCTCCTTTCTTGCACTACGCTCATTACAACTTGCAGCACTGAAGTGTAAACCAAATCGGTATACTCTGGATCCAATTAATGCCCTGCTGGGAGAGCGCTAAAGGAGCAGAAAAGAAAGGAAAACAAGTTGTTTTTTCTTTCTTATGATATGGCCTCACATCCCGCACTGTATGTGGCTGTCAACATGACAGCAACGCAGGGAGCAATCGCTTGCAGCTATATACGCTCTGGGTTGCTGGTGCAAAGTGGAGGGAGGCCGATACTGTTGCCTCCTTCACCTCCAGGTAATCAATCATAAAAGGTACAGCATATGTATATCCTTATGGATCCATATGGACAAGGAGCAGGGTTGGTTCTGCAATGCACACTTCTGATAATTCAAAACAACCAATGGGAGATCCAGTACGGTATGAGTTCCCTTACCGATGAGATTTCTTTCAAACATCATCTAGCTCTAATAACTCTAACTCTAGCCCATAGAAGTTGTTTTGTTTTGAGGTTGTTATCCAGATGACAAATCGAGCTGAAATACACTTTAAGCACTCGGCTGCCTCGGAGAGCGTGCACATACACATACGAGTGAGCCATGAGGAGATTCGGGTGGCCCCTCTGCCTGCGTGAGGTATTTATTTATTCACGGCTCCAGAGTGGACGCCTCCGCCCTCCCACCCAAAAAAAAAAAAAGGGGGTCCTCTGCCTAACGCTTCATGGATGGCTACTTTTCCCTTTCTGACCTCCCTTTGTGTGGCATTGACCCCCTTTCACACCCCCCACCTTCTACTCCTTCAAATAGCTGCCAGCCCTCAGCTCCCCCCCCCCCCCTCAACCCCCTCACGTCCACACTGCAATAAATGCAAAAGCTTGACGTGGTCCTCGGTGGGGCCTTGATGTCATCCAAGGGGTTATTTTTTTTCCGGGAGGTCGGGGGCTGAGGTGACAAGCGAGGTGAGATTTCGAAGTGAGGTGGTGGTGTGTGTGTGTGTGGGGGGGGGGTGCCTGCTCCGGGCCTGACTCTCATTCCCACACACTTGACGGGGAGTGAGTAGGTGGATGGCAGCGGGGTTCTTCCTCCTAAACCGCTGCTGGTACCTCCAGCTCCGTTCAGAGGTCCTCGCCATCACACATGGAGGTTGGTCAGAAGGTTAAAGTGCCTCCACTACGAACAGAACACACAACACACCTTCCATGATACAAGCAGTGGCATCAAAACTGCAGTCCTGTCCTTGTTCTTTAAAGTTATTTTAAGGGAACCTTACTTTCTCTTTCTTTGTTTCTTTTTTAAGACGGCCTTTTGGTCCACAACCAGAAATTTCCACACTTTCCATACCTGTAAATGTAGGTCCAACAGAGGAAAATATTTCTTACATTTCAATCTAGTGGAAATTATAAAGTTAATCATGGATTAGTGCTCATTAAAACTAAAATATAATAATATAATTCACACTGTAAACATTTTAATTCATATTGAAGGGGATATTTACCAGATTTTGTTTTTGACATGTAGATCATTTGTGGTGAATGTAATACATTTGCGTATTATAATAATAATTAATAACAATAATAATAATAATTTAAAATATTTAAATATTATTGTATGACTGACATTATTAAATTTAATTTTTAACAGATTTTTCTTTTCAATCCAATTTCTTTGTTTGTAATAAACATTTCATTTTTATTTCATCAAGTTTTTGACCAAATTGTATTCGACAATTTAATTACGTTAATAGGCCCCCCCCCCCTTATGTTCTGAAAATTGCTTATTGTGAGATTGTTTTATCACCCCCCCCAACAATAAATTCTTAACGTATTCACAAAACGCTCGCCCTCCATTACTAAATAAAATACCATTGTTTGTTTCCCCCCCTCCAGCCTCCTCACCGTATTTTCTCCCCTCTTGTTCTTGCAGACTGTGACTCTTACTGCAAAGCGTCTAAAGGCAAACTGAAGATCAACATGAAGAAGTACTGCAAGAAAGATTACGGTAAATCAACAAACCATTTCATGACTTGGATTAACGTTGACTTCTACAGGAAAGCTTTAAAACAGGTGGTCTGATGGAAGAAACACCCCGTTTCCTTTTTCACTGAGGCTTGGCTCAGGATAAAAGCATTTTTAAAAAGTTTCTTACTCTGCAGGAACAAATAGTGTGTGTCCGGCTTCTTTGGGAGGCAGCAGAACCACTGAGCACTGTTTGGGATACGCACTGGGCCCAGAATACCTCCCATCCCGTACATCCCAGTCCAGCACGCTGCTGGGGAGCTGCTGCAGTTTACAGGGGAGGCATTTTCACTGATGGCTTACTTCAGCTTTCTGAGGACAGAGACAAAGGATCAAACGGACGACAGCAGATCTTCAAGGAGGAAGAGAGCAGCGGACAAACAAAAAGAGAGAAAGGGCAGGATGAAGAATTAGGCAGAGGTGTGTGTGTGTGGGGGGGGTTGTCTCCCCGAGCGGGCATTTAAGACCCGAGGGGATAAAGCAAAGACAGTGTGACGGACAGTGGGCGCTCTCTCCAAGAGATCCTCATTAAGGCAGCCCACTTCCCCCACGGCCGACGCCATTCCCGCTGCATTCCTGTGGCCGCCCGTCCGCCACGCCATTCAAGGTGTGGATAAGATGTATGACCTCTCCCCTCTTCCCCCTCCCTCCGTCCCCTCCCTCGATTGAAGTCAGCCCGCTGAACCGGTCAAGCAAGCAGCGGCATCCTGCGGCATACCTCGGCAGCTTGACAGACAGGGCCCCGGGGGCTTTGTCCCGCAGGGATTTAGAGGAGTTAGGGGGGGGGCGGGGGGTCAGCTTATAGACACCTCCTCTTCCACCAGTGCCTACCTTGTCCGCTGATGTCGTGAGAAGAGCCTCGCCTTTGAAGCCTCCGTCCGTTCATCCACGAACGTGTCGGCTCAGGCCGGCCTCATCCAGCGTTCGTAGCAATTCCCACATCAAATAATGCGCCGTAATTTGTAGATATCCCACAAAACTAATCGTGTGTTATCCAAGTAATGATGGACGAGGAAGTATAAAGACATAGTGAGCGGGTGGGAGGGGAGGTCGATGGCTCCAACAAACAGCAATCTCTCAGCCAGGAGACCGTTGTTTGTTGCCCCGAGCGTAACGAGAAGTCAGCGTTGATGTTTTGGTCACGTAACTTGCGAACTCCGTAGTTATCTCAACCCAAACGACGATCTATGCCTAAACCTAACTAAGTGTCCTGTGAAGAAGTTTATTGTGAAAAGGCCGAATGCATGTAATAAGCGGAAATTGACACGTGTTTTCGTAGGAAAACGCACGAAAAATGAGGAGGGACTTTTCGTAGGATGTGGTATGTATGAGAGTACGTGGGTCAGCTGCATGGCGGTTTGCTTTTCTTTGGTTGGCCCAAAAAGCAACGTCATCAGCCTTTTCAATATCAGGTTGTTTAAATCTAGAAGTTGTAAATGACAAATTCATTTTGTCAGTAGGCTATTTACACTTGCATGATAACGGCAGGCAGCATTGATTCGAGGACGGAGTGGTAAAGAGAGACATCAGGATGTCCTGCTGGAGAAACCACTCATCGCGTTGCCGGAGCCAGTAGAGCTTCCCAGCTGGTTTGGCATGTGTTGTGTGTGAAGTGTAGGGGACCTGCTGGTGCTGATTGGTGGGATAATACCAAGCAAAATACAGTCGGAAGGTCCTCTTGTGCACCAACATTTATCAGTGAGGATGCAGGATATTTTTTATATAAGTATTTACATAAAACAAATGTGATGTATTCATATAGGAAAGAGCAACAGATAATTAGTCCATTTCTGAATCAGGTTATTGTTAAAACAACATCACAAAGGCGATCTTTGTAGGTAAGAACCATTAGCTTGCGGCAGCATGTTCAAAGATTCGTAACCGACCAGAACAAGATCCCTGTACAGTATTTACCACACACGAGCGAAGCGAAGCGGATGGAAAAGTCAAACACAATGTTAATCTACAGGAGCAGCTGAGAGAGAGCCACGGCTTTGGACCGTTTTGAAAAGATCAGCAGGGGAGCGGGGCTCCATGCTGCGTAGGGAAACACCGCCACAAGCTTCTGCGGTCGACATACAGCCGCACATAAAGAATCGCAGGAGGGAGCGGGGCGCAGGGAGGGGGTGGAGATGTCTGATGAACAGAAACATCACGGGTAGAACTACTCCGGGTATTTCAATGAGCTGCGATTGTTGACTAAACACAAACAAGAGGGACCAGCACCTGGTGGCAGCCGGTAGGTGCAAGGTGGTGCCGAGGTCACCGTCGGGTCGCCCCAGACCAGTCTCTGTTGACATGGGGCCTCGGGGGACATAGTGTACAACTGGGGTGAAAAAGATCTACAAACAAAGGGAGGTGGTACGTTGGGTGCCCCCCTGGTTCAGGAAGTAAAAGTCCCATTCGCTATCTGCATTGGCGATAAGACTCACAGTTGGAGCTATTCAACTGCTTGGATGGACGATGAGCAACTGTTAGAAAATACTTGGTTTTTTGATTCCAAAAAAAGGCTGACAAGGCTGGAAGCATGATTTCCCATGGTGCACTTTGGGGAGAAAAAAACATATCACATAGGTAAAAAAAAAAGAATCTGTTATTTGCACTGCTGGTGGTGGTCGGCGGATACTAACGATTTGGTTGTTAAGAAAAATGACAAACCTATCTGCAGCTGAAATGGCTCATGGGTAGTGTAGTATTTTGAACTGTGCGACTTGACAAACTGATTGACTGTTATCTCAATGTGCTTTCGAGAATTTAAACATATTGACCCTGGAATGCGCAATCTAGAATCAGATGTGTTGTCTTTTCCCCAAGTCAATAAAGTTTTATATCCAGTCAGATTGTACGGAAGTCTATGAGAAAATGACTTCTCACTTGATTTACTACCTCAGTTAACATTCTAAACATGAGTTTATGGTCTCAATTACTAGTTTCTTCGATAAAGCATGATGTTCATTTAGTAAATTATGGTCCATTTAGAGTAAAATATACCATAAAGCAGGGTATGCTTTAGGGCGGGACTACCTTGTGATTGACAGGTCGCTACCACGGAGTTGTCCGATCTGGGAGTTGTCTGTGTTTTCCTCTTACAACTTTAACCTTTCTACAGTGTGTTTTCACTTCATGAAAATGAATCCTCTTATTCAGCGCTCGGCTAACGGCCAAAAAGCCAAAATAACAACGGCCAAAAACCAAGATGGCGACGGCCAAAATGCCAAACTCAACGAACCAATGGGTAACGTCACGGTGACTACCTCCACTTCTTATATACAGTCTGTGCTCCCAAGATGGTGAGCCAACACGTGCAGGATATATCTCTTAATACTGCCACGGTGTTCGGCTCCATCAGCTCGACACTGAAAGTGAAACCAGTGACCCTGTAGCACATTTCAAAAGCTTTCCCGTGAGTACAGGAGAAGTATAATGGAAGTTAATAGAGATCTGGTCAATGTCAAACATATTGATACATGCTGGGTTAAGTTCCTCTCTTTCCCTCCCTCCCTCTCTCCGAGGACCATACCGGTTGATTCATCATGTGATATCACTGAGTGTCTTTCCGGCTCACGTCTCTAAGAGCCCTACCCTGTCTCCTAATCACATTTCAAATCACACTGCTCCGTCAGTAGTAATGGACACAATGCACGCGGGGCTGTATATTATAGCTGGACCATTGACCAGCCTTTTCCACCAAGGATGAAAACAGTATTCATACCACAAGTCTAGTTTATTGGGATTTACAAGCACATGATTTCACAAAGGTTTATCTGTGTTTATCACGTCTCTTATTTCTCAGGTCATTAATGTTATCAGCAGCTCATACTAACGAGATGTCAAAAATGATGACGAATGAGTGCTGGATGTTTATTTTATCAATTCTAATAATGGCATCTGTATTTTGTGTTTCACAATGAAAGCACTGTAAAAGCCCCTTGATTATCAGAAGAATATCCAACCTGTAGGGATGCCCCGATCCAAAATGACTCCTCCTTCATATATTTATCAGGTGATAATGTGTCATATCATTTGTCCAACCCGATTTCACTCCGCAGCTGTCCAGGTGCACATCCTGAAGGCGGACAAGGACGGCGAGTGGTGGAAGTTCACCGTCAACATCATCTCCGTCTACAAGCAGGGCGAGAGCCGCATCCGCCGCGGCGACCAGTTCCTGTGGGTCCGGGCCAAGGACGTGGCCTGCAAGTGTCCCAAGATCAAGCCCGGGAAGAAGTACCTGCTGCTGGGGAACGACGAGGACTCCCCCGGCCAGAGCGGAGTGGTGGCGGACAAAGGCAGCCTGGTTATCCAGTGGAGGGACACGTGGGCACGCAGGCTCAGGAAGTTCCAGCAGCGCGAGAAGAAAGGCAAGTGCAAGAAGCCATAAGCGGGAAAAAAAGATGGAGAAGATGCCGGAGAGGGAGAGGAATTCAAGAGAAAAGCTGAGCGGGTGATTAAAAAAATGATAAAAATAAAAAAAAAAAGAGAGGCAGACGGAGGACCGAGGACAGACAAAAGACTGTTTATGTCGCTGCTTTTTTCGTGTAGAAGCATGAAGAGAATTATTTAGGATGATTTGTTTTTTTCTAGTGGACTTTTGCTGAAGGAGCTCACCTCGCAGATTTGGCTTCATGGTTTATTTTACTTTGCCGAATTTGCACCTATTACCAGCATATAAAGTCATTTGTGTTTGTTTTCCCTTTTTTTTTTATCTCAGTATGAAACCATTATATTTTATGTTTAAATTTGTATGGACATTTCCTGCTGGTGCAAAAATGAAAAAAAAAAAAACGCCACTTAATAATTACCACTGCAACTTTCTGCCTCTGCATGGTTTTCTTGTTGTATTCTTAGCGAAGAAGCGAGCTTGTTTCATCAAAAGTCTTCACTGATCTGATTGAGGGGTAATAATATTTCTCTGTTAAGAATTGTGTCATAAAAAAAACAAACTGTTTGTAAAGCCACAGAAATGCATTATACATTAGATTCCCTTTCTCCCCGTTGTACAAATTGAGGTACGTCTGCAACTCAAGAAACAAGAAATCTGTAGTCCAATTTTTTTTTTTTTTTGCTGTCAGTACTTTTACAAATTCAGAACGTGCAAGTGACCGAAGAGGAACAAGGATAAAACACAGTATCGGCATATTTTTACTCCCCCCGTTGCCCCCTTCACATTTCACTGGTTACATGTTGGTGGTTCAGTATTTGTACAAACCTGCATGTGAATGCATCTCTTTTGAGACTGTAATGTTCAATTCACTACTTGGTGCTTTTACATAATGACCAGAGATATTCACAAAATCAGGAGTTGTTCTTGGGTAAAATATTTTTTTTGTTTGTTTTAACTCATTACATGCGTTTAGTGACAATAGGGACACAGTTTCCACAATGTAGTTCATTGTGCAAAGTGAATGCAACATTACAGTTGTGCCGATGAAAGCGCTGCATGTTGTCGGATTATACTGGGTAAAATCTCAGATTGAACTCGATCGATGCAGGAAGTAGAAAGCAATGAGAACGGGCATAAAGAAAGGAGAACAATGCCCTTACCTCATGCAGTGCAGACATTAATCCTAGGAAAATAAAAACTGAAGTGCAAACTGCACCTTGGAAAAAAAAAGAAAAAGAAAAGTGATCAACAATTCTGGATTCTGGATTCTGAGTGCGGATGAAAACCTTTACAGTCCAACACTCTCCTTTGCAAACACAATGCACGACTGTACATTCACTGTGCGACCAGTCAGACGCCGCAGTCTCCCATTGGCCTGTCACTTTAAATTCTCTTCACTTCGACACTTGCACAGGGAGGAACGGGGTGAATTGCAATCACTTGACGCCGCTTGATTTCGAGCCACATCGCTCGTGTGTGCAGTTGGGTTTGGATCCCTCTGAGGAATGCGTGGGTAAAAAAAACAGTGTGTCTGAAGTATCATAAACTGGATTTCCTTTCAGTCCATCCCAAAACAAAATTGAGCAACATTTTTTTAATGTTGCCCAAAGTGTTTGTTGGATCAGAAAATCACATTTAGCACCTTTTAATCTGTTCCAAAGTAACTGTAAAAAAAAATTTAAAAAAAAAAAAAGTAAAGGGGGGGGGGTTGTGGGGGGGGTGTTTGAGATCTTTTCAAGACACGTGGTTTTAATTTTATAGATTTATACTTCCTGTTTAAAATGGTAACAATTTCTTATTCCAATATCTCACTCAAATGCCTCCTAGATGGCTTTTTAAACCACGAGAAATCAAAATCACCTGGATTCAACTGTAAAATAAAAAGAACAGATGCCCTTACTGCTAAAGTACGTCTCAGTACTTACATTAAGGGTTTGATGGAGTGGTTCTTTTCAACCGATTGTGTTTGTACTGACGACAACACACTCACACATACTACATACATATCTACATGTTCCTGCCTTTCATTGTTAATCCTACAACGTAACATTACGTGTTTGTTTCTTTCTGTAACCTGTAATCCCACCTCTCTGGTCTCTGTGGCCTCATGCTGTACATTTTACATCCGTCTCCTGGGGCGATGGTTTTGACAAGCTTCCTGATGAAACGCTTCACACATACCTGTCAAAGCATTGCTTTGTGTTCATACTATGAAATTGTAAATGTTTAGTTGTCACCATTGCCATTTTTGTGTTTTTTTTTGCAATGTTTTACAATGCGTACTAATATATTATGGTTATTATATATGAATATATTTAATGACACAAGACATTGTGGATTTTATTGTCTTTTTCAACCTTTTTTTTTTTTTTTTTTTTTTCCTTGCTTGTTTGTGGTTGTTTAGATCGTTGCCACTAAAGAAGGAAATAATAACTACTGAACACACCAACCTGGTAGAACTACATTCAGATTTTCAGTTGAAATAAACTCTTGTTACATTAAAAAAAACATTTGCCTCTGTTGAGTGGAATGATTACGTTTTATTTATCGAGATGTTAAGTTATTCCAAAAGGCACATAGTTGACTTTCCTCCATTTACTAGTTGCCTATTCATAATATCACAAGTACAGTGGGAAAAAATATTATGCAGATTTCTCAATGGAAATATGGGTAGTGTGGAACTAGTATGTTCAGCTAAATGTCATGTAACAAAACACCGCGATCCTCCAGAGCGAGCCCTGAGCTTTAACACGGACAGACAGGAGTCTGGGGACTATTAAGTGGAAATGCAATTTATTAGAAATGACAAGGCGGGTTGATGTACAAGCAAGGAAAAGCAGCCATGTTAGCTACACAGCCGAGCCGACTGTTTCGGCTGAAAGCTATTTTATAAACGTTATAAAATCCCAAGACAAATGATAACATTACAGCTGCTACAGTAATGCATGGGTACATACGAGTGAGCGTGAAGGTTGCAAAGATTGCACTGTCCGTCAGTGTGAGCCTCGGGCCCGGATCCGCAGACAGAGAAAAGCTCCCGCTGCCTGCAGGACGTCCCACTGCTGGGTCAACAGTCGCCACAGAAATATCTTACAAACCCCGAAATAATTTAACTGTTTGATACATTGCGAATTTAATAAGACAGACACTTCAACAACTGATAAATAGAACAAGTATATATTCTATTTATTTTTTTTAAAGTCTTCTTTTCACATTGGCTTGGTTGGGCCTTTGTCTCCATATGAATCTGATGACAGTGTTTATATGACTACATGTGTGTGCCGTAGATGCAAAAAGGTTTCAAACGGTCGTCGTAGGAGTCGTTGAGCGCAGGTCGTCGTCAGCTACACGGGCCACGCGGCGATCACTACGATGGCTATGAGGAGCAGCACGATCACCACCAGCATCCCTGAAGGAGGGAACATGAGAGGAAAAAGGACATCAGATGGCAAAGGCCAAACCAGCAGAACAAACAATGAACTGATCCTGCCAACAAAGTAATTGTATCCAAAGCTCGATACAGCTCACTCTTCTGTGCAACAGAGCTACATTGTTGTCATTGTGTCACACTTTTGCACGGGGTGACATGTTCATTCAATACTACGAACGCGGTAACTGTTCTCTGTCAACACGCACTCGAGCAGACGTTCCTACAGACGGGGGTCGGGATTTTATTTGGGTCGCCAAAATAAATTTGCAGAATTTCTTCCATTTTCTTTAACGTTTAAATCTGCCACACGAGCCACACTAGGAAGCCTGACTGTTCGCGTTGCTCTTGTAATTGTAGCCTATTTATAAGATATACTAGCAACTCCGTTTGTTTGACCGTTGAGAGGAGATGAAAAAGTGAATTCCATCAAAACGCATGTAAATGGTCTCATTTATAAAGTATTAATTATTTACATGCTTTCAATAACACGTGCCTAAAACAAAGTTGTGATTCATCAAACGCATATCTCTTCTAAATGGCTGGTTCTCCTATTCAAGATAATATGAGGTGATGTGGAAATGGCATTAAGAATTGGTCAGGATGTCCATTTATAGTTTGTGAATTGGGTCACGAGGTTTGTCATTCTTAAAAATTGGGCCCCCAGAATATAAGTTTGGGAAACTCTGCCCGAGAGCACCAAATGTGTATTAATCTGCAGCTGAAAATAGTCCCAAACATACAATACAAAATACACTACCTACTCATGTTTGAGTGTCATTTGCAAAAAAACGCAGCACTTAACTGTTTAAGAAAGATAACTCACCATTTAAAAACAACAATAAATAAACATTGTGACTATTTAAATGAGGTCACTATTCAAACAAAAGTATTTTATCTTACATTTACTTTACCCCTTAGTGATGAAACCTTTGCAGTGCAACAAATCCCCTCTAACTTGTCGCAGATTCAAACGTCGAGCAGCTGAGGAACTCCACACATGATGTGAGAGGGATCTCAGAGAGGAGGGGAATGCAGCACTCAGGGGAACACACTTGGAAGAGGTAAGAAGCCGACATACCTCACCACTCGTTTCGAAAATCCTTGATCTAACGCAAGTCCCAAGTGCGTATGCCCTCGCAGCATGTCACCATTCTTCTCCTGATGACTTAATGCAATTTACATGCGTTCAACAGCCACACAAAAAATAAAAAAAAAAGCTTCATTGCCACAGATTGCACACTGTGACAGGCATATGTTTCTGATTCCGCCATGTGAGGATCATCATTGTTTTTCACTGATACCATGGAAGCAGAGAAGAAATGTGCAAAAGCTCACTCACACTTCATCAAAGTGCTTTACCCCCAGGCCTTGAAAATATTACACGTTTTATTATAGCCACCACCCAAAAAAATATAAAAACGTTTCTGTTGTAAAATCCACTACAGGTGGAATTTCCATTCTTTGTAAAAAAAAAAAAAAAGTTCTTGTGAGAACTGGACAATAAAATTTTATGGAATGTTGCCAACTTGGAAGGGAAGCTAGAGTCCGACCGACAAAACGCTGGGCCGGTATTTTGGCCAACATTAGTCATATCAGTATCTCAGAGGCCAATACGCAACAAGTAACTATAGAGAAATGCCAAAGGTTTAGAATTAGTGTCTCTACAAGAGAGACGTTTGACAAATGTTTGTCTTCAAGGAAATCAAAATCAGCGAATATATTGGAGCCAGATTATTTCCAACTCTTGAATATCAACATCTGTATCGGCCTTTAAAAAATAAAAATAAAAAATCCAGTGTTGGTCGGACTTTTACTGAATCTTAAAACAGGAGTAGCTATGGAAACCCAACTCTAAAAGCTCTTTGGTAACATCTGTCATGGCGATAACACCACAGCGTTGGGAACTTAAAGAGTGGTCGGTCAAATATATTAAAATCTGACATCAGGTTTCTCGGGGATATAAAAGAGAAGTGATGGTGGGTGGCTTCTATCATGCGCTTCATAAACACGTGAATGTCTTTAGGATGTGGTGTGTAGTGTATTACATATATTCTTTCATCTATACCACACACACATTAGATATGGAGAACTTTCTTTGAGGGTGCGGTCACCCCACCACCCCCTTTCGTTCCATCCAGAGATGCTCGGCGGTGAAGATTTCAAACAAACAACTGCTTCTCCGGCTGCTCCGACGGTCCCCTTCACTCAACTCGTCCATTGTTTTTTAGCACGGGGCTGGTATTTTCCCCAGCCCTTCACTTTGGGTTTACATTTCTCTCATTCTTTGGCCCCTCTCCTCCCGCGTTCCCCCTGCGCGGCCTAATTGGACGTCTTTCCCACAGGGAGAGAGACGGCCCGAGATATAAGCCATGCTGAACTAATTGCTCGCGGTGGTAGTGGCAGGCGGCGGCGGCGGTGTGGCGGTCTGATGAAATGCAAGGCTGACGCTGGTTTCTCTGCCAGCAGTCGGGGGTTTGCGGCTGTAAGGGGTCCAGATGTCTTTGACTCATTGTGCCATTCCTTTGTTTCGTTTAGGTATTTATGGCGGATAGACTCTTTCTGTGCATAGTTAATTCTTTGTGTGTTTCCACTTGAGGGGAAGGTGTTCGTATTAAAGGTCCGCGGGACATGCGTGTTAGAAGCCATCACTGGTCCAGACAGGACCTCTCCTCCTGATCACTTACACATGTGAGAGTAAAATAAATGTCAAAGTAGAAACACACGCTGGGATAGTTTTTTCGTGATGGCTTTTTAAAAGCCTCATGCTTAAAGCAAATACACACACACAACACACATTCCCAGCAATTATCTTTGTTTGGGTGTAAACGACACCCAGTCCGTGTTGGATTCAGACATCAGAATTTCATTCAGCCCGGACCAACATCTGTCAGCGACTCCGTTTGACGATACCATAGCAACAATAGCAATAAAGGCTGTGTAACACACGCATATGTTAGTGTGGTGCGAGGCTCTCACACCCTCCTAATGTCATGCAACAGTCAGTCATAAAGCCCCGTTAGACACCCGCGCTGACCCTCGCCCTCCCGCTCCCCTTGGACCAGCCCCGTCTGCCTCAGTGACTAAACAAGCTACTCCTGACCCCCAAGGAGGCCTCCGGAGACTAATGACAATAATGGCGTTTGCTTGCCAAATAGATTAGGGCTCTGGTGTGACACTGATGCTGAGGGAGATAGTCGGTGTCTGCTGATAGACTGACCACCCAGGAGCTTTGGGAGGCCCGAGTCTGGGTTCATCCCATCTTGGCAATTTTTTCAGACGCAATCGGTGAGACAACTGGCAGAGAGAAAGAATAATTTGTGAGAGCTCTGGACGGGCTGAGACAACCCCCGAAACGTCCCCTCGCTGCTCCCCCCCCGTGGCCCCCTGCTTATGGTTCAAAGATCTTTTTGGACCACAAAAGGCCAGGGTGACCTTTAGAGGAAAAAAAGGGAATTGTTTTGTGTTAACAAGGTCAGTGTGATGCTCATCATTTTTCTCAGCGCGCAATAGAGGAGGACAAAAACTTGACTTCAAGTGTTAGATACACATCTAAAACATATGTATATCAGAAGTGTTTCTAATCTAACAGAAATAGTGTGTTGGGACTTTCACAGCTGTAGTTGAGTTCTTTTGGTCTGGAGGAAACAATGATAAATATGTAATAAACATGAAATTATACGGACTGACCGAAACTAACGAGAAACTTGTTAATCGGACCGTTTTGGAGATTGCCATCCTGCATCATGTGAGGAAATTAAATTCCAGCGACTGAAGTTTATGCAGCATTTTAATGCTTCTGATGTGCATGTTTATGTTCTTTGATTAATAGCTGATTATGCGTATCTTTAAACCGCAAATCGTGCACGTTATGATGAATAACGGTAGAAACAGTGCTGTTCAAAAGACGCTTTCTGCGCTTCCAGATGCCAACGTCGAGAAGTGCATGGACACATACGTGAAGCGGATTGCAAAAATTGCATATCTGCTACCACGAAAACCTGTGGTTGGTTGGTTTTTCTTTTACACCCCAAACAAACTGCACCAGAGTCCACTTTTTCAGGCGGCCTCCTCTCTGTTTCGGTCCTCACCGGGGTTTGATTGACAGCAAATCAAACATTTGACCCGATGATGACGGTTGATGAAACATTAGGGGATCACCTGTGTGATTCCACTTCGTCCTCAGGGGGACATCAATGAATGTTTAAAATATTTATAGATTTCTAAAGGCAGGTTTACTTTGACTTGCCACTCGCTAAGAAGAATCTCATTAGCAGGATGTACTACTTCAAGCAAGCCTTCCATCAACCATGTGAAACATATTCAATTGCCATTTCTAGTTTCCAACTGTTTACCGTGTCAGGACAAAAGGAGGAACAAGAGCTGGAAAGAAAGATCTAGCCGATTAAAGTTTTAAAAGTTGGACCTCCCTAGTGACCAAAATGAGTGTTTCCTTGACAACTCCCGACTATTTACATGCTCTTCTTCCAATGCTGTCAAATGCTGCCCCTCACCCACAGTCTCTTTCGGCGTCCCCTCTAGTCCGAACAGTACCAACCTACTTGAGATGCGAGCCACCTGCGGGATTGACGGCGATGCAGAAGTGCCCCCTTAACACACTGAGGATTAGCTCTGCTGAGAAGGGCTGCTCAAGCACCGATGTTGCCGGATGGTGATGCCTAAGCTCTGGGGGAACTCACACACCACTCTCCAAAGAGACCCTTTGGTCCCGTGGACTAATCTGCCACACTAATCCAACCAAACTCAAAGCCTCCACTCCTCAATTCCCACCAACATCATCTAAAACAAGTGGTAATGACTCTGTGAATCAGGCTTAGCTTGGCTAAGTGACAGCATTGGACCAGCGGTATAAAAGGGAAAAAATAAGTTATTTAAGGATGGGCATTGTTTGCAAATCTATGCTACAACTGCCAATTCTGAGTTTCAGCACCAATACAATCATTCTATCCACTTACTTACATAATATAATTGTATTTCTCTTACCAAATCCCTTTTATAAGTTCAACAAAATAACAGAATTCACAAAAGTGTTTAGTTTAGTGTTTTTAGTTTTAATGAAATACAGTTTACAATTAGTAAACTGATTTGAATAAGTCAAATTAGTAAGGTTGTTGTTTTGCATCGGTCTCATTTTGTAAAAAAAAAAAAAAACCTTTGTTCCTATTGCAGAGTGTAAAATAATGACGGGTTTCAACTGCTTTAAAGTGTTTCAATAAAGTCTAAATCGTGTGTACATTTAGGGAGACGGATGTCTCCGCAGGGCCGTGCTGTGGAAGAATCCAGTATGTTTCAACACAATGGATGTTTCACAACACTACGGGCACCAGACATGCACAGTATGCCACAACAACCATGCTCGAGCAGCATGTGGGTCCTTCCCTCTTTTTTTAGTGAGATGACCCGTCCCACAGCTCGGCTTTCAGCTGCTTCTTGCAGATCTCTGGTGCCTGCGTTCAAAACTGTTTTTCCCCCCCAATAACTGAGTGCAAACGTCTGATGATCTCTATTGATAATCCTACAGTCAAGAACATATTTCTTGGAACGTCTCCAGCTCTTAGGCTGCAAAACAAAGATGCCTTTTTTTTTAACAACGAGGCGGCCACCAATAGTTATGTTAAGCATGCTCCCGCCTGTCAGAGCCAGACGTTTCTAGCTTTACAAGGACTCGGCTGAGACATAACACCCAAACGGCGGCTTTGGATGAGAGGTGGTTTCAAAAATAAATAAAGCCTTAAAGCTAAGGAATTATAAACACGCTTCCATGGAGAGAGGGAGGGAGAGAGAGGGAAAGCCCTCCAAACAATTTGTGGCATGTGGTATTTTCAATTCTTTCTCTGCTTGACACAAAGACGAGTGTCAAACAACTGAGGAGACGAACAGGGGGATGACAGAGAGGAATGGAGGGGAGAAAGAAAAAAAAAAAAGAAAGAGAGCGTTGAGGTGAGAGTGAAGAAGACCATGGGGGAATTTTCCATTCATAGAGAAGACACACACACACACACACACACACTTTCCAGTGCACTCCAAAAAATATGCACCGTGCGCCGTATGCGATGCATATGAACATGCAGATGCACACAGGAAAACACACACACACACACACACTTGGATATTCTTCAGCCTGGAACGGAGGAGAGGGAGGAGGGAGTTGGGGTGGCGAAAAGAACAAGATAAACAAATGGAAAGACGGAAAGAAAAGAGTCCTGATTCTAACACAATATGAGCTCTGGGATCTTCAAACAAACTCGCGCTCGGGCACCATGGGGACGCGGCGGACAGAAGGAGGCATCCTGAAGGGCTGACCTCCCTTCTGCCCGCTCTGCTTCCGTCTGCGACCGCCCGTTCACCAGGTCTCCCAGCGTGCAACAATGCAGCCCTTTGCCATAGAAAGGCTGTTTGGCGTTTGACTGGGTAAACTGAAGCCCTCGCATTCCACGGATCGGTTTCAGCCAGCTGACACACCTCTCATGGCAGCCGCTCTCCTCTGAAAAAGCATTACCCACTGAGAAAAACAAAAAAACAATCTTTATGTAAGTGGCGAAACAAAAGTTAAACAGAGCGAAGCGGACCCGAGATAATTGAGAGGGGAGGGCCGTGCGTTCACAAGGCCTCTCGTTGAACAACTCGTCAAAATCCGGAGTTGAGACTAAAATCAGAGTCATAAGTGCGGCAAAAAACGCCTCCAGCGAGCCTTCACCACCCACATCATCTGTGCCCAGAGGGCTTTTCAATATCAGCATCATATTTGCTGCACCATTGAGGCCAACATTGCTCAATTCCTGAATGCTAAAGATGAAAAATGTCAGATGATATTACGTCTAAGGGAAGTGTTATTCTTTTGTCCAACTCTACGTCTCACACCAGGCGGAGTCGTGTCCTCTATAAATGCTATAGTCTGTTAGACATCTGCTCTGTGAACGGCGTGAAGGGAAAAGAAACAGGGGAAACCTGATGCTCAGTACTCGTCCATATAAGTAAACAGATTAATTGTGATTTGTTTGAAGGACACAGATACCAGGCCTGCTTTGGACCAAGATGCTCCACAGTAAAGGCTCACCACAGGAGGCCGACTTTGTCTCCACAAGCTTCACCCTTCGTGTCTCGTTACGAATCCTGTCGTCCGTCTTGTCCACAAGATGCGAGATGTCGTCAATGATTTCTGAGAGACGGAGACAGAGAAAGAAAAAAAGAGAGGAGAAAAGGTCAATAAAGGACATTTTGGCTTCGTATTATGTTGCTATCTGCAATTTTTAAGACTTCACAATGTTTTTTTTCCCCCCTTCATTTTATTGCATAAAAGACCTCCCAATATGTTTAGTGCAATAAAAGAAATTACCCGAAATGAAAAAGTGACAGGTTCTAAAGGGAGTTGACATCAGAGCAGTCAACAACTTCAAAAAGGCAGAGGCTGCCAACGCGCAGACATGAGTGGTGGTGATGGAGGGAGTGGGCTGTGTGAAAGCGCTCCTCGCGCTTTCAAACGGTTTCACTACTTCCTGAATCCATTCTGGATTCAATCAGGCACTCATTGTTTATGAGTTTTAAAGACGTAAGCCCGGGCTTCGGGGACTATGCCTGGGCGTCCAAAGAAAGAGAGCGTGGGTTTTGTGTGCGTGTGTGTTTGGCTGTGCGGCTCGGGTCCCTTCAGTAGGAGTTCCTGACTTGAAGGTCGTCCAGATGGAAGCCTGTGTGATTTGTCAGAGTCAGCCGCAGTGTTGACACGGCGCCTCCAGAGGGTCCGACCCAACAACAAAAACAGATAACTGTCCAATTCCTTTTCACGAATATTCAGACACTGTGCCTTTAAATGAGCCGAACAGTTGTGGAATCACAACTATACAATATAAAGACTATTTCACAGTTTTAAACATTCAAAATGTGTCCCGGTTTACTTCCGGTTGCGGTGTATGCGATTGACATCAGCTGACAGGAAGTAAACATGGACCCAAGCTGTTGGTTAGCGATGCAATTCTGTTGAAACCCGCTAAAACGGAGCGTCTCAGACAGAGGGTGAATACCGGTATATTCAGACAGACAGTATTGGAAAAATAAAGAATTTTAATGAACATTAAAGCATGTAAACACGTTCTAGTAGAAGTTTTATTGCATTAATGAAATAGAATTGCCCTTTCAACTTAAACCTCTGTATATAGAGATCTAGATAAGTCCTCTCCAGTAGCCTTCTAAATTAAAAAAAGACAAAAAGAATACGTGGCTGAACTATAAAGAAACCAGTAAAACAGAAACCAAGGTCGAGTTGAAGAAAGGGAAGGTCTTCACAGCCTCTGATGAATGGAAGTTTTACAGGAATGGGAAGCTCGACTCATCCTCAAACCACTGTTCAGTGCCAAGTTAGACTGTCCCTTCTGGGGAGGAAACGACATTTTATTGCTGTTGCTGCAGCAATATGGAAAATTAGTACACAGTCGGTGCGTTCTAAGCTTTTTTTTTTTTTTTTTCAAACCGTGACCAAATTCCCACAGGTGAGCGCTCAGGGTCATCTGCAGCATTTGTCTTCGTGAGCGCACTTGTCTGAAGCTCTAGTTGCCTTTCAACTGGATTGGTGAGAGAACACGTTTTCATCAACTAGGAGCAATCACAGCTTGACGGGACTGTCTGCGTTTTCGCTGACATCGGATAATTAAGGTGCACCGATAATTCGAGGAAGGAAAAGTAAAAAGCATGACAGTGTGGAGGGCCAGAGCGTGAAGGGGGGGGGGGGGGGGGGGGGGGGGGGG
>NW_022280113.1:964105-1016356 GCF_004355925.1 Anarrhichthys ocellatus
AGGAGATGGGAGACGTGAGAGCGCCGTATGTACAGAGTCCCCGGAGACGGTCACATCATCGTCAACGCATCAGGCAACAATTTGCAGAGAGGAAACTCTTCCTTTACGGGCGGGGGAGGGGGGTGTAGACGCTGAACCATTTGTGCCGCATGCCACTCCAACTACTCATAAAGGATGTTTTTGGTTTGCCGCTGCCAAGTTTCTTGATTCAGTTCTGGCCCTGCAGTAACATCTCAATTCATCGACGAATTCTAAGCTAAGACGTGACCTTAAACTACAGCTGCAGTAGGGGAGACATACAAGGTACACGCTTTCCACATGCATATTCCTTCAAAGCACCCTGTTATCAAGTCATGTTTCTAACAGCATAATTCTCAATTTCCAAGTGTAACTTTTTGCTTCCATGTACACTATGACAGCTGCTGGCCGTGGCTTGGATCTGCCAGACCACAAAGAAAGCCCTGTTTCAGGCAAGGATCGTTAGTTAAAAATGCTCTCCCACTGGATAAACCCCCAAAGCCACAGTGTGGGAGAGCACGGCCCGTACACAAACACCAGTTGCTTTAAGATGCAATCATTTATGCTCGTTTGGCCTCTAAAGCACAATGGACAATGGGTGCCCTCCCTCTAAACCATTACTCATAAGTGCTGTACCTCAGATTATTTGGAAATGACAGGAATGTGAATTTGGATTGAAGTTATGAGATGAGATGCTTAAGTATATTATGTAATTAAAGGTTCTATCTACGAGTTCGGGAGCATATCTATTACCTCTCAATGGCTCTCAACATGGTGACGGCTGGTTAACGGTGCTAACAGCGCTAACAGTGGAAACTACAGCAAAAGTGCTAACAGAGCTAACAGTCTTTACTTGACGGGGGAAACGCCACACTTCCGTGTCGGGACTCCAGCTGATTATATCTACTGCATGTTCAACAAGAGGCCACGAGCTTTCTTTGGGCCGAGGGACTCGATACTAGTCTCTGTTATAATAATACACAAAAAAACAAAACTTGATGGTTGTGTGAACAGACATTGCTAAAAGAGGAACAATCATTTGGCTGCAGAGAGGCAGAGAATATATAATATTTCGATATATTGACTGACAACTATTTTGCAGCTGTTGTCAATATGAGGAAAGTTCAGTTAAACCACAGACAGGACCGGTCACAAATACTGTTAGCAGACACCTTTGACTGAAACATAAACAGTCCTGGTATGTTCCGGAAGATGTTTTCTCCCTTTTGAAATCAGTGAGACATTTTCATCGCGCTGCAGGTGCATAAAATGAGGCTTAGAATATAGATTCCACATATGTGGTGTATTACCTCAGTTATATTACAATAGTTGGTGTATCACATAAAAAACAATGACACTTAAAGTAATATGAAGTCATTTATATATTTAAAGTAACCAGGTCGATACAATTGTAAATATAATAATCTATAGCTACATGTGGAAGTAAAGCACATGTTGACTTCTAAATACTTAGGCTGAAAGCGAGAGGAATGCCAACTCTCTATTCTGTTTCTCTGCTACCAACTGTGCCTCTCATTCACACAAAAAACAATGTCGGTAAAATGTGGCCCTTCTGTGTAGAGGCACGAGGGCCCTGGAGCACAGAGTCCAATAGGAGACAGATGTAGCGCTCACATGACGTCACCCCTCGTGCTGCCGACTCTCTGCGTAATCTCAACGCCATTACATCTCTGTTCCAATGCTTTGCAGCTTTTATATATATATAAACAGCCTCTCACTGTGGCCATCCCGCTCTCTGGGGGCTAACTAGTTAACGGGTCTGTTTCTACCGCGGCTGTCAGCGTCATCTGGAACCAAGCACAGACACCTAGTATTCTCAGGATTGGCTGCCACTGGTCACTCTGGGCTAAATGATGATGTGGCCAAGGCACGAACTGAAGGGAAAGACGTGAGGGCCGAGTCTCTTACAGTTAAAGTATACCGCCAGTCCCTGTACACAGGGCAGATAGTAGCGTTGCCACTTCATTCCTGGGTGTTTACAGCACACCCACCCATCACCCTGCGTAGCTGGACTGAGGGTGCCACACAGACACAATGAACCCCTCCAGCTGTTGTGTTCTCTTAGCTAACCTCTTGCAATGCACCATAATCTTTTCAAGAAGTTGTAACTCAGTTACAAAAAAATACTAAGAAGAGATTCCATATGAATCCAGTTTGGATTGCTTCTACTGGCCCTTAATTTATATTTACATTTCACTTTGGAACTCGGCTCCATCTTCATTGAGTGAGGTGAAGATTCTGTGAGCCTATAGGTGGTCCTCAGAACCTTTGAGCAAGGCTGATCGTACTACTGCTGCCCCGGCTCGCAGTCGAAGGGACACTGGCGGGTGAACGGTGGATATTGGGTTCAAAAGCATGTTCAAACTGGAAATTCCATCTTTTGCCTATTATCTGGGTCCAGGTCATGGTGGCGAGGTAACCCCTACTTCCTTCTTTCAAGCCAATTCTCCAGTTTTGTTGGATGTGCTTGGGACACCTCCACAAGCGGCATCCACAATGCAAAGGGCCAGCGGTTCTAATCCAAGTGCCCTCTGGATGTCCGAGCTTCTTACACCACCTCTAAGGGTGGTCCCAAACACCCTTAGAAGGCAATTCCTTTTGGACACTTGTATTTGTGATATCATTCTTTCGGTACCGAAGCTCATGACGATGCCTGAGGGTTGGACGTAGATCAACCAGTAAATCGAGAGCTTTTCGTCCAGCTGCTGATCAACAGCCTGCTGACAGTCCGCCTGTCGATCTCCTTCACCCTCTTTGCCTTTCTTGTGAACATGACTCCAAGATACTTCCTTCTCGTGGGACAGTGACTCACTTCCAGACCGAAAGGGAGCAACACACCGTCGTCCAGCAGCGTACTACGGCCCGACTTGAAAGTGGCGACCAGCTGAACTCTCCTGCAGGAGTACACCCTATGCCGGCAGCCAAGTTCCTTCAACAGAACTCAACATGATGGAAAACCAACTCACTGAGCAATTAGTGGACTGTTTGACTCAACTTAAGTAACAACACAACAAGCCAGATGCAAGTTCACTAAAGAACTGCAGAGCTTTGATACATTACCCAGACCTAGAACGGCGAGTGAAGGCCAGGGAAAAAATAACGGGATAACATGGAAAAAAAAGTGCCAAAGCATGGACAACAAGCAGGCCAAGATACCACTTGTGAAAGAATGTTGCTCATTAGGTCTTAATTATTGTTCACTGACTATACAGAGCGGGATGCAGAGAATGGGAAACGTACAAAGAACATATGGATGTGCGCGATTAGTCGGCTAGTCGATTAAACATGGCTACCCTCGGTAATACTTGGCGGTTTAAATAATAACTATCTTATTAATGTAGAGATTTAAATTACATATTGATATATGCTGTGTTAGCTGTTACTGTGGGAAGCCACCGCTGCTCAGCCGTTCCTGACTTAGGGCGGTATCGAACGTAATTTGTAATTTGCAAAGCTTTGATTGAGGTTTTCTAATGAAGCTTTGAATGTATGTCGTCACATTTTTTGACGCGTATCACCTTAACAAAAAATGTGATTGTCTGTTATTTTGGTCCCATAAATATAATCTATGGAGCTGTTAGATTGCTGCTATACCGTCCTGTGTGAGTACAGGGGCATGTGCCGAGATCGCTGTTTATATGCGTTACTTTGTGTAACAAATAGCTTGATTTGACAATCCGACTGCGTCTTCCTGTCTAGTGTCCCAGCTTCAGAGCCAGGTCGTGACAGCACTGAAAGGACCGTGAGTATGCAGTCAAGACAGTTAAGGATCCTCGCCCATTCCTTCTCGGATAGTCATCGGATACCACATTGGGTGAATGCAACTCTAGCATTAAAGCCTAAACCTCCACTTCAAAACCAATCACCACATGATATCACGAAGCCTAATTCAAGTCAGACAGCAAATATGATACTCACACGCAGGAGAACGGTGAGAAGCTTGGGCGACACGCTCTATCTTAATGATCTAATTCCTGCATCCCAGATCTATACTCGCCCCGAGCCTCGGGAAATTGCTGACTCATCTATGCAGAGGCTATAGCAGTGGTGGTTTTGGTTTGTGTGTGTGTGTGCATGTGATTGAGGTACTGCCATAAACAGTGACACCCCAGCGTGGCTCCAGGATGTGCTGTATTAACTCTGTGTGTTATTGTAGGACTCGTTCCCAGAGAGGGCACAGCGCACAGAGAAAAGGCTTGTTTTCTCTCACCGATTTAAAACGCAATCCGACTCAGTGGGGCTAATTCTGTTGTGCTTATTCAGGAGATGATTTCTCCTGAGGATATGGAGAAAGAGGGGAGCGAAGCAGGTTTTTTCTTTTTCTTCACTCAACCCTCTTGTATCCCTTGTTGTAGTGCAAGGGGGTCTGACCACAACTGTTACCAATTGGCCCTGGTGTGACTGACTGTGTATAGAGAGTGGTGCTTTGTTGCCAACCAAAACACACACACACATCTCTGGATGTAACTGGAACTTCACTTGGCACACACGGGGCACTCAGCATGATGATACAACTCAGGGCAATTATGGTATTTACAAGAAGTTGCACAGTCTTGGAAGAGTTTCTTTCAACTTTATTCTTTTTTTTCTCTCTCTCTCTGCTCTCGGCTGCTTATTGTAAACAAACTCACCCTGAGGATTTGTGGGGAGAGAGGATTAGGTGGAGTTTCACTCAAAACCTCAGTTTTACCAGTTTTAAACCCCAACAAAACATTTGAATGCCTGCCAACAAAAGAAAGAAAAAAGACAAATGTGCAAAGATCAGCCTTGGTATAGAAATAATCCTAAAAATGTGTTTGGTCAATCTGACATGTTAGAAGTGAGGACTCATAAACACAGGCACTTTCTTTTCCTAAACAATCCCCTAGTATGACAATAAAAGCGTCATAATGGGCTTTCTATTATTGTATAAATATTCACACTGGTGATGGATAGCTAATGACTTGATATCTGCTGTGGTGTCCAACACCAACAGTTCGGGAAAAGGCCATGATATTTTTCACCCTGGGGCCAACCGGTCATATTGTGCTGCAATAGAAATCAATGAATATTAAGTAACATTTCTCTGAAATGAGATAGAAATATGATGCAAAGTACTGCCCACTTGAGCGAACAAGATGGGAAATGAGCGATATTTAGGATACGAGGGATATTATTGCTGTGAAAAACAATGCAGGCCACTTAAAGGAACATTTTGTACATGTAACTAGAATCACCGCCTCGTGGTTGTATGCCTCCGCCGACCAGTGATGTTGCAGTTTACATCGATGTCCGTCCAAAATGTCACCATTTCTTAAATTTATTCAATTAAGAGATTTTTTGTGAAATTGTCATAATTAGCATATGAACTCTTCAGTCATGGCTAAAAACGTGTTTTGTTAGATCACAGTGATCTTTGATCACCAAAATCGAATCAGTTCATCCTTGAGTCCAAGTGGACGTTTGAGCCAAATTCTGGAGGCGTTCCGGAGAGATCGCGTTCAACAAATGGGACGGATGCGAGGTCACCGTGACTTTTGACCTCCAAATTCTTATCAGTTCATCCTTAAGTGTAGGTGGAAGTTTATCAGCCACATTTAAAGAAATTCCCTCCAGGTATTCCTGAGAGATCGCGTTCACGAGAACGGCCGGCGCTGCAAAACAAATTTGTCCAAAAACTTTCAACATTTCTTGCATGCCTTTATTCTTAAAAAGGAGCCAATGTCCCAAAATTGGAACAGAACTGCACCATTATGTATGCACTCATAAAACTCATTGTTTGTGGTAACTCCATTCTGTATCTCCGTTTGGTATCTACCCTGTTTTTGTGTCTTACTGAACGAATCTGTGCACACGTTGGTGGGGTTTCTGAGGGCATCACCATGCAAACAATTCACCCTTCCAACATCTGGCCTTCTGAAGTGCCGGGCCACATGTGTACAGATTAGTCTCACTGCTGGATATCATCCCCCCCCCCTGGCCCCAATGAATCTCTGAGTCCCTCCAAAAGGACTGACAGGCTCCCCCGGTCAACACTTTTGGGGGTAAGATCCTTTATTGCATCATTAGACAGTTTCTCTGTCCAGGGTATTGGCTAGCTGAGTGATGATAAACCTCAAAGCTCACGCAGACAATGATCCAAACATAGTGTTGTTTATTCATGTAGTGGGGCCGCACGCTCTGTCAATGAAAACGTTGTGTTGGAACCGTCTTTGTCAACCTTGGACTGAATGTACCTTTACTACTCCAGCAGGAGAGGTTGTAGCCCACTGACAGCAGAGGGAAGCCGCCTTCCACCTCTAAATATTCATTTCAAACAGTATCAAGTATTCTCATGACAAGGGTACGAAGAGAGCCACTGGCACATTGTGAAGACATTCATACAGTCCCGTGTGGACTTGTTCTTGGTTTCCAAATTCCAAAAAAAATAATACAAACTGAATCTGAAGAGGACGAAAAGCGGTATAAATAAACCAAAAAGCTGGAACAGCAGTGACCCACCACTTTGACAACCATTACATACATGACCTCCACATTTCCAGCCCTAATCCCAACCACTTGTGTGCCAGTTTGAAACTGAAACCGGCTGTGTGTCCACGGACAGTTTCACCTCCCTAACCCCACTAGGTTCACCCCGAGATCCATCACCGCGCATGATGGACACCGAAAATTGAACGACCGGCTGATGAATGAATTTCTCGGAATTGAACCTCCATTTGAAAGAGCACACTTCAAAGAAAAGCACATAAATTGAGAAAAAGCCTCTGCACTAGTTCAGTTTCAGCATGCACAGACCATTGGGTTTGCGCTTGCTGGACTCCAAAGACAAGGTCCATGTGAATTATGGGAACCCACCAAAGTGATGTTGGAGGAGAACATAAGGTTTGTCATGCTACTGCCATCTTAAGCATGTTACCAAAGTTAGCACGTTGGTCAGGCAAGTTATGGTGATAAGGTGGTACATGTTCATTCATCACTTGGCGCTTGTACTTGCTGGCTATGTTGAGTAGCAACTATTATGACATTTAAGATTGCTTCTTCATTCATTCTTTCAACATGTATTTCCTTCCTTCCAACAGTTGCCCATCCTATGACGCTCCAACGCACCGCTGGGATCGGACATAATAATTCACTCTGGGCCTTTTCAGGGGCATCGCATGACTAGAATAGCACTGCAGCTTTTTTTAAACAACCTGGAAACTGGAAATGATCAACAATGTGCACATGAAGAAAAGATAAAACAGGTGAGTCACGCTGTCATCTTGTGATAGCGGCGGAATAAAAACAAAACCCCGGAGGCAGAATCAGAGATGTCATCAGGGACTGTCGGGCGTGTGTTGTTTGGCTGTAATGGGTTTTAACAATTATGAGCGTGGGCTGTCCCGAGACAGCTGGAAACCTTCTATATATATATATATATATATCTATATATATATATATCGCACACGATGACTTAAAAATCAAACCCATAATGTCATCCACAGACAAAGATAAACAGCCTTTTACACTCAACTATTTCTGCGTAGGGCTGCCAGATTCACCACCATCCCTCATCTTATTTGGGCGGGCAGTGAATGCAACGACAATGAATTGAAGTGACCGGTGTGTGAAGTGACACACACACACACACACACACACACACACAGACAGAGAGAGAACACAGCGCTAAGACCAACAGCATGAAGGAGAAGTCTGATCATTACCAGGTTTTACGCCATCACCCTTCTTATGGCCAGGTGCCACCGAACAATGTGTGCATGATGAGCATGAGGGTGCCAGCAGCAGCAGCAGCAGCAGCAGAGGCAGCGTGAGGCAGGGACCACCCTGTCACTGGCACAGCACCTCCAAACCAGCCGCTGTTACACTTCATCACTTCATCACTACCATCACACTTCATTAGCAGGGACACCCAGGAGGGGGGGGGGGGGGGGGGGTGGCATATTGAGAAGCTAGGAGCTGATAAATACAAATTTAAAGAAGATGAAACAGAATAGTTTTGATTGGATGAAGTGAACCAGTAGATTTCCACAGGTGTTATGAACGAAAATGAACTGCTGGTATATTTGTAATATTAAGTCAACTTAATGATTACACATCGACACAAAGGCAGTTGTGGGTTATTTGAAGGTTGCATTCTTTCGATTAACTCAGGGCTCCAGACTAACTATGCCACTGGTAGCACTGGTGCTACCAAGTTTCTCCATTTGGTCGCAGCAGCACATGGTTAGGTCACACCCTTTTCTTTTTTTTTGGTATTATATTATATATATTGTATTATATTATGGTATAGGTAGTATTAAGTGCTGACCGGTCTCTTCCTGACGGCACTTTCGCCATCAGTGACGTCTAAGTCCAAACCTCTCGCTGTCTCTCCTTCCTTGTTTTTCTTTTCTTTTTTAAATAATCAGCTCCAGACCGTTTTATTTTTGGAACCGATAACAGCTAAACGGATTGTTTCGTGAAGTTCTGTGCCACTTGTGTACATGTACATTATTTGTCGCTGAAAGACACACGAATCACCCGCTGTGCGTAGGCTGCCAAGTGCCGGAGGGGGCACCAATGACAATGATCACCATGCACTTGCACGAATGCAACCCAGTTAAGTTGAACTTGAACTCTCACCATCTTGGTCGCAGTCCGGAGCCCTGGATAAACTACGGGATAAATTTGTTGTTTTTTTGGCAATGACACGTTACAATTTGTAACGTTAACCAGAAATAAAAAAATCTTAAAAGGACAATTTTCGCCCCCACTTCATCTACAAAGCAGGCTTGGCAAGGTTTAAAGTGTTAATGACATTCATCCAAAATAACAGAGATGATTTCTGACGTGTCCTGTTACAATTAATTGAGGATTGCAATCTTATCGTTATTCCAAAAAACACAGAAAAGGACATAAAACAGCAAATTAATAACACTACATGGATTTTATTGCATTTCATCTTTTTCTGTATTTTTAATCAATCTTTGTATTACTGCCTACTAGCCTTGAAACTTTGTTGAATTATTCTTTTTTTTTTTTTTTGATCTTTCTGTTAAATCCTTTATCCTCTTTTCAAGTATGACTATTGCTATTTAATAGGAGAGGTACCTTCATTAGCCATTTCTGGCTTCTAACCTCTCCTGCACAGTGTTTGAACTTATCTTTTTATATATGTGCACATGTGCAAATAAACAAATAAAATCACTTCAACTGACATTTTTGAAAAGTATCCAAGTCTGTTTTTCCAATAACAAGCCATATTAGTTTTCCTAATCATGACCGAGTTGTAAACAAAGTAAGAAAAAGACAAAGAGCGAGAGAAAGAGAGAGACCGAGTTTCTCACTGGGTGAACAACTGTGTTGTAATTGAAATGATCTGAGCCTAATAACTCAACATCCCCCGCGGTGAGTGGAGCTTCCTGGCAATACGTCGGCTGGCCGACCGACCGACTGAGGAGTTATGGAGGGACTTTGATCTCGATGCCAGACCCCGTTTCACTCATAATGCACTCACACACATGGAGACACATGTGCTCACACGCACAGACGCTGACACAATCACGCGTGTGTGTGTGTTTTGTCTATGAGCATCATACAGACCTAAACGTCCCGGATGTGACACGCTTCCGACAAACTTTTTACGTCCCCGGGCTGAAGAGGAGTCATCTCAACAGCGTTAAGCCCCGCTGCCGTTCAGAGGGAGAACGGGAGCGGTGAGACACATAGAGCTCTCTCACCCCGATAGAGATGTTTTATTGTGGGAAAGACAGTTCAGGGCCAGCTGGTATTTATCTGTGAAAAGATCAATGGGGGTGCGGAACATGAAACATCACAGGGTTGTTGTTCGGCCTGGAATATTCTCAGATAAGACGGGATTGGTGGACTTTACTTTGGAACGTGCACTGCGCGTGAGCATCTTTCAATATGGATCTTAAGTTCAAAGTCCTAATAAGTGGCACTTCTGATAGGGGAGTCTATCGGTGGCTCGGAAACAATAAGAAGCCGTGTATGGAACAATAAGAACACGCAGGTCACGGTGGCTTTCAAATGCCTTTTCCTTTTGTGGCAAAGGAACGCTATCAGGGGCAAATATTCTTGTATTGCAAATGTGTGAAAGAGAGAGCGAGAGCAGGAGAAAGAAGGAGAGTGGTGGGAAATGGGAGGAAGCGCATAATTTGGAGATGAGAGAAACACAAATGCGCCATACACAGAGGGAGACACTCTCCTCCCACCGCCATGTGAGGCGAGTCCCGAAAGTACAGTTGCAGGACGGGGAAAAAACACAATGTGGCCACATGAGGATGGGATCAAAAGACAAACAAAGACAAAAGCCAACTGATAAGGGCTTTACATTACACACATAACCCAATCTAGACGTAATGTGCTTGAATACGCTGATGCCAACAACTCCGGTGTGAATCTGGAACTGACCGGGACGGAGCTGGGCATACCAGGGATTGGCACATCAGATGCACGGAATTGCTGAAAAATCATAGTGAGTATGCGGTGGATTTTGGGTAATTGCGCTCTCGTGGAGGCCAGAGTAAATGTTTGGCCAACAGCGCGGCTGGAACAACTTCCCATCCTGAGAGGAAACAGCCTCCCACATAGCTTGTGCACGGGAGCGGAGTGGGGCACTAAGCAAACAGGAAAAAAAACACATGACGCAACAAGACCGCACGCTCCACTGTGGGCCACGGACAGCTAAGACGTGGAGGCCAAACCACATACACATACACACAGGACCCACGAATGAATGACGCGCGTGAACGAAACACCACGGTGCGAATCTCGTCGTCGTCCTGCGGCTCTGAGGTCCGACGGTGCGATGCAAGCTGCAGGGCTTCAAACAGCTGCACCTACAGCTGTTGTGTGATTACCCAGCTCCTCCGAGCTGAAAGGGAGGAGGAGGAATTAAACGAATGAACAAATCCTGCGTGAGATCCTGGGACTCCCTCCACGTCCGCCCCTAAACTTGGATCCCTCCACCACCGAATCACTTCCATCCCACGGAGGGGAAAGCACAGAGCCGAGAATCATTCCTCACCGAGAGCTTCACTGAGGAACACAACTGGTGTGCCGCCTCTGCCGCCCACTAGTGGGTCCATGTGTGGGCATGATTTTCTTCTCCATTTCAATCTCATTGAGAAGTTCACAGAAGTGAATGACTTAAGTGCTTCACTACAGAAACATTTACCGCTTTTATTATCATTTTTCCAAATCACTAGCAATGAACAATATCAATAGCAGAAACGTTTTATGTTCATACACTATATTATTATATTAGCAGTGGTTCAGAAATCGTATGGAAAGCTTACAGTTTTACAGCCATATTAAATACTTCTTTTAAGTCCCTTAGTTGGCCAACAAAGAGTTTAATGTGTAATATCAAAACTAAAAGAAATACTTTATGCATTGTAAAGAGACTTTTACTGATGTGGATTACCTTGGAACAAAAACAAAAAATGGCAGAACACTATTAAGAAATAAATCAACAAGTATGTTTAAAAAATGAGATCTTAGTAATTCCTAAAAAAGTTCAATATGTTTTTGCGTGTAAGTTTGTCCTCTTTATTCTGGACAGTGCAGGTATATGCTAACACTAAAGCACTTAGTCTTGAATGTGTAACAATAGCAGCTTGGAAACAGAGAGACAGATGAGAATGATTAGATAACGGATCAAAAGCCTTTCTTTCTTCTAGGGGGGCCTTGCTTGTTCAAGCGGCACAGATCTGTGCCGTGCCCATAACACGTTAAACGGACGTCAACATTTTACACAAAAACAAAACACCAATAAAGGGCCTCTTATTTAAATTGTGAGGCAAACTTATGTTTTTCATCTTTGGTCTAAGGGGGTGTGGGGGGGGGGGGGGCACTCTCATCCTCAGTTTGGCCTGCAGATTGTGTCTGACGGCACACATGTTTCATGTGTTATCAGATAACACATGAAACGCGTTTCCCACTTGAAAGGTTTTTGTTCTAGAAAGGTGACATGTCTGCGACACGTTTCTTTTGCAAAGACTTGTAACAGCTTCTAATGGGACAGATACGAACAGCATCGCTTTGAAGGTTAGGTGATAGCTATCGCTGAAATGTACCTCCCGTCAAATACCTCTCCAACGCAATAACAACACAGTGATGTTATGTCTACAGTTACGTTGTGCTGATATTTTAGTACAAGTCATCAGTAAAATACTCAATACACGTCCATTTTTTTACGTTCCTCGTGAGTGAGTTCAGTTGGCCAAGTTCTTCTTTAAAAGAATAACATCTCGAAGTATCTTAATTTCTTCTTCGCTCTCTCCATTTCTTACACTCTCTTTAGCATTTGTTTTTCTCCCTCGCCCTCCTTCCATCTCGTCACTCTCAGACTCCCTCGCATCCCCGTCTTTGCACAGTGCAACTGTAAGATTAGCCCACCCTGCTGTCTACTGCACTCCGTGAGAGTGTGTGTGTGTGTGTGTGTGTGTGTGTGTACCCCTATCCCATCTCGGGCCGGCCGGTGGCCTCTGAGCTCCTCGTGCAGATACATCAAAATGGTCTGTGTGCCAGCAACAACCCCGACAATATGCTGGACATGTGGTGTCGACTTTCAGCACAAACACAATGACCTCACACTCAGACGAGGCACTTACACTCTCAAACACACACTCACTGAGTGCTGAAGAACAGATGTATACACACACATAAACACATAAAAATGCCCAGCAGATGAAGGTGCAGTCCCCCCCCCCCCCCCAAATGCTTAAATGGGAACCACGTGCTGGCTTTGGGTCGAGGCAGACCCGGTAAAGTAAGTCCTTCCACTCATTACGTGGGATGACCCATGCTTCCCCGAGGCTGAGGGGAACGTGAGGCGGCTCTCGGCTCGTCGGCGCCTTTCAACGTGGCCTCCAAACCGGAGCGGTTAGCAATTAAATAAACAGAGGAGAAGGATTTGTTCCCGCTGTCACTTGCGTTAGCCAAAAGGGGGGGAACCTGCTGGGCCAAGCCTGAGTCAGTCTAAGGTACCGTTAAATAGCAGGGAATCCTTCGCCCAGAGCCAAAGGAACTGGCAGCAGACGTTCAGCAGAGGTTCCCAGCCACCAATACCACCAACACATACAGCTAATGTGCTTCCCCTAGACAAACCGCCCGCAAAAACTCTCCAGGGAAAAATTACAGCAAAGTATCAACATCAGTTTGCCGTTAAATTGTACACATACCACATGCACTCGGGCTGTTCCCCCCCCCCCCAAACAAAAACTAAACACAGCAGTGTCTTGGCTGTGCAAACATAATGCAGGCAAATCCTTTTGAGCAGGTAATCCAGTAATATCCATATAATGATGACTTCATGTTCTTCATATGATTGATGTATTACCACACATTCAGTGTTACGATGGCGAAGGTGTGTGAATTGTGCAAATGGGTTCAGGGCTTTCCTGCAAAAGAGAGGCTTACTCTCAGTGAAACTTTCTTGAATGAATAAAGGTTGAAAAAGAATTAAGTTCTTATCTCATTCACAGTCATATTGTGGGATTTTCCAACTGATTCTTATAGAGGACGGTATTAAAAGCACAGCGGCATAGCAAGCAAACAAGTTGCGTTAAAGTGTGCGTTCGCTGACATGCACCTGTATGGAACATCAATCATTTTTTTCTATTTTGAAAAAGCTTTAGAGCAAAAATCTAAAAGTGATTGATGGTGGTTCAGTACAGGGAGGCTGCCGCCCTACTCAGCATCCCCAAGTGGATGAGTACAAGAGTCTGCCCACAGTGGCACGTCAGACTTCCACTTTGCCGGTTTTCAACCAGCTTTGCATCACTGCAGTGCAGGGTAGTCTATGCAAATGAACAGCGTTCGACCTCCTCCCACGCTGCAAGCACACAGAGCTCCACGCTCACCCGCCGCAGAAAGTCCATCGGACGGCGTGAAATGGCACGTTTCGCATCATCCATTGGACCCTCAACGGCAAAGGACTGGGCAGCTCAGCGCGTCGGCAACACAGAGGGAAGCCTAACATCGTCCAGTTGCACATACCACCCACATTGCAATGATACGAAGCTGGTTGAAAATAGAGAGGCTTGTACCTCCCCTTCCGGGGTTCCCTATGGGACATATTTCAGAAAAAGACATGTATGCCAGACAAACTGCAACTTTCTAGACTTGCAAAATTATTATAAATCATTATATGTGTAATTCATGGTGCCATTCAAACCAAATAATTGTCTCAACCCGTATATTTTTTTCCAAAATAAGGTCATATGGTAGTCCACAGGAAGGGGCAGGACTTCGCCTCACTATCATCAAAGCTTCTCTTTCAATAATAGAAAGTAAAATGGTAAAAAAAAGTTATTGAACTTAAGTTGTTTATGACGATTGAAATCATGCGTGGTTAATACATTAATATAATAGATTATAAAGATTGCAGAATCACATTATTATCATCACAATAAAACCCATAATGCCAGCTAAACCCCCTCTAATGTCCACTTGGACAGTACTATGAAGACGGATTACCCAAAGACATGGTAATGAGACCAAACCCTTCAAAGAACACACACACAGTCCAAAAGGTGTTTGTTTCCAAGTGTTGTGTCATCATCTGCTTTTAAGGATGGTGGTGGGAAAGAACTAGTGAAATCATACCGTCCTGGATTTCTCTTTTTTCCCCTTCCTTATTAGCGTATGTGTTTTCTGGGAGAACTGATAGTTTGTGAGAAAGCTTGCGGCTGCCAGCATGGTGGCTGTGCGTGCTGTGAAGAATGGATGGAGTAGGGAGTAGAAGGGGAAACAACCTCGCCCAGTCTATGCACGAGCCCGTTGGTGGACATCTGGATGTGATCCGCGTCTGCAGATGAGCTGAGCAGAACCGACCACACCTCATTCCAGCATCATACCGTAAAAATTGGGCTTCTCTAGGTGCCGGTCTCCATTATATACGTAATGACTGTGGTGTGTGAATATATGGGGGTGTGCAGGTGAGAGATAAAAAAGAGAAGGTCAGGCCGCAAGGGAATCTTCTACTCATAGAAATAGAATAAGCGTAGAACGGTCATCAAGCTGTTTTCTGAGATTATTTGGCTGGTACAAAAGGATTGTTGTTTGTTGTGATGGTGACAACACACGTCAGTGGGGCTGTAAAGTGTTGACGGGGATCGCTGGGGAGACAGATGGCTGGCTAGTTAGCTACTTAGCTTGTCCTCCTGCGCTGTTGTTGACCACCAGTCTGCTGTTTAGCTAGTTTTCTGTAACCTGTGTAGCATTAAAGCATGGTGGAATTAGCGAGCTAGCTAACTTGACAGCTAGCTGGTTTGTTACTTCCACCATGCTTTAATGATACACTAGTTACAGGAAGAGCTGAACAAAGTCATCACTCATCAAGAGTGTGAGAATAAGCATTAAGTTGTTTAGTTGTTTTTCTCGTTATCGCAAAACCTCCCCTCAGTGAGTCAGCAGACTTGTATGTCAGTTTAGTTCATACGGAAGTTAGGGTACACATAAAAATGGCCGCCGCTCTGACCATCCTGCTACGTTGATTTGAATGGGAATGTCTGTTCTGCTCCTATTTTATTTCCATGCTCCTACTGCATAAAGCAGGCGTCTTTATTCCAAATCAAATTTATCGATCTAATTCAAAGCTATCATTTCTCCAACTTATTTGCTTAAAACAAAATATGCCAGCAAAACAGATCGCATTTTAACTTGCTTGTGAGAGGAGTGTGTTGGAACCAATGTTGTGCTAAACAGGCAATATTTGAGATTAATAGAGTCAAATGAGAGATTTTCTCCCATACCAGTTCCAGTTAAAAACAACATCCGCTCCTACGAACATGCAGAGTCAGGATCATTTGATCCACAGAGCTGTGGGGTGGATACATCTCCATGTACTATAAAATCCCTGACACAACAGTACATAGAAACATCCAGAAATGTGATAAACTTTGGTGGATTATTCTCCAATGCGATGACATGGGCCACATTCCAATATGCTCTATTCTTTCCACCCACCTTGCTTTAATCTGTCATCTATTGGGCAACAAATAACCAGGATTTACCAAAACTAAATCTCAGTTCTCAAGGAGCCATCACCTGCTTATAATTGGTGCCATTCAATAAATGAACCAATTATACAAACGTTGTTTGGGCACAAAACTAGCTATGGCTACTTCCCCATTTACAGATGGTTGTCTATTCCTGTAGTCTTAACAATTTCTGCCACTGGCCTTTTAATGTGGGGCCTTTCCTGCTTACGACTGTCACCAGCACACATTTGTTCCAGATGGATCGAGACAAATCAAAGCCACGATACGGCAACAAAGCTTGCAGCTTGTAAAGCAGAAAGGAGGGAAACCTCCAAGTGCGAAAGCCTCCTACATGTTGCCATCTATTAATAACAAATGACATAAGGAGGAATTCATTACTAGTCCTCTGTTGAGAGACACAAAACATTTAAAGTACCACAGCTTTGTGTTATAAGAGTTAGCTAAGCGTGAAAATATCAAATGTAAAGATTAATTTAACTATATTTAAAACTATGTTGAAATGTTTGATTGAGATAGGGGTCTTGTAAATTGCTGCTGCTTCCGGGGCAAACATGGCTCCCCCTATATGATACAGGCACGGAAAATATCAGTGATATCTTGTGCAACTTATGTGGCTTTGAAATGCTTTACACAAGCAACAACTCTGTCAAAAATTAGACCTAATGCTTATAACATACGAGGTTGCCTTAATAATCAAAGCCGGGTACGACTACCTTCTCTCCATTGTCACCGAATAAAATTTCTTCAGTAAATCTGAAGTGAGTGTGCGATGGAAAATAAGCTACTGGCACTGAGCCTTCTCTGTCAGAAAAACCACATAAGGAAACATTCAGGCAACTTTTTTATGTATGGATTTTTCACTCAATCCACCAAAGACTTTCACATTCAGATCAGAGACTGATTGTGGTGCCATTACACGACCATGAAGAAATTCTGCACAATGAAAGCCAGTGAAATCGCTTAAGAATCTCACGTTTTCTGACTTTCATCTAAAACGCTGGTGAAAGGACGCATGAAACCAATCAGGGGCATTAAAAAGGTACAACAGGTTGCATTTCCAGACAATAAAGAAACCCAAAGTTTAAAATCTCACTTTCTGAGTGATAAAAAGGGAGCATCAATCCACTGAGGGAAACAAAAGAAGGCGTGATTGATGAAATGTCTCAAGATGTTTTTGTTTAGCGTCCAAGAATGTTAATTTCCTTGCTGCGCCTAAACTGGATTATTCATCACTTGGCTGTAGTCGATGTGACCCAAGTCCCTCATCTCATTGTTAGCTCCCTCTTCTTCGCAACTCTATCAGTGTGACACCAACAGGCCTTAGACAGAGATGGATGCCGGGATGGATAGATAGAGAAATAAGGACACAAGGGCTCATGATTGATTGTGCCCTGGTTAGGATGCGTGGCACAAGAGGCTTGGCCTGGTGACTTGCGGTGCATCTTCATTTGGCCATCTTTCCATCCCACATCCGATGTCTTTTGGGAATCTTAAACCCTCTGAAAACAGATTTAATCTACAACAAGTATAAATATGAAACAATTTCATCGATGAGACAGATCATCGTTCTGGAGTAGGGCTGAGTAGATATAAAATAATCCGGTTAAAACGCTACTTTATGCATTCCTTAAATCCACAAGTAGTTCCATCTGGCAACATCCCAGAACACATTGGAAACTTAATCTACTGTTCTCATTTACCGGCTCAGAAAATCAACGACAACCGAACCGGTGGTTTTATAATATCGATATCAGTGGATAGGTCTCAGGATGTAGCACAATGTGTGCCCGGAGAAATGAGGGGAATCAAAATATGCCCCACACAATGGGATTCAACAGAATAGGATGGAGGGGATGGAGGGACTGGGGAGCCCCCCCCACCCCACCCCCACCCCTCCGCGCTGCTACTCCATCAAGCTGTCAGAGCTACGTTACCATGGAGCCCACACTGTCACTAAATGCACTTGCTGAATTAACGTTATGTAATCTCCGGAAAAACAAAAAAAGAGAAGCAGAGAGAAGCTAAAGCATACAGATCACAGTGTAAAAGTGAACCACCACATCATCTTGTGATCGAGACAGAAGACGGTGTTATAAAGGAACAACAATGTAAAGCCGGGTAGGTCTTTATTCACTGTTAAAATCATTACGAAGCAAGGCTGGTCTGTGTTCAAGGGCGAGATTTAGCAAAGGGTTAATTAAAAGGCACAGCATCAAGTAAATGTTCATATCATATTCATACTTATAATCACAGTATTTGAAAGATTTGCTTTTGTCCTTTTTTATACCACGTATTTGGTTACCTTTTGGTTTTGGTTTTGACAAACGAAGTTACTGGTATAGGCCATTTTAGACTTTACTTGGTAATGGCCATTTGTCACATTTTTGGGGTATATTTACAATACATGATGAATTAATCAATACAATTAGAATACAAATTATGCAAATGATCCTTAGTGGCAACTTTACATACATATCAAAATTGTAGCAAAAAGCAAAAAAACCCAAATCTGATAGTTGCCTGAAGTTGGCATTTTCTGATGTAAAAATAGACCAAATAACATCACAGAGTGGGTGTGTCATCCCTCCATCATCTATGGTTCTCAATAATTCCCAAAGTCAAACATCAGTCAGCCGATCTGGTGGTCACACAAAATGATGCCCTCTTTCGCGGCTCATTGCAAGCTTGACATTCCTCCGATGACAACACTCTTTTTTGAACATCACATCACGACTCTCCGCATTTCCACGCCGTCTGGAAAACACTACTCACTACTACCAGCCTCACCTTCCAACGGAGCGAATCAAACAAACAAATCAATCCGCAAGTCGAACCACACCGACTCTCTGCCCAGTGCCATCATTAGTGTGGTTTATTTGCTCACCGAGCTGTTTCTAAAAGCAGAAGCAAGCGCAGGGCTGCGTTCTCTGGTGGCTGATGTCACTGTGCTGCAGCATGCGAGTGCCTCTCTCCTCTCACTCTACTGTTTATTTGGAAGTCATTAGTGCTGTCCAGCCCCGGCCCTGTACGTGCACTGCTGACGCAAAATAAGTGATCTTATTATTAGCAAGAAGTCCATCATAAGAGCAAAGCCTTTCTTAAGCGGCTGGCTTACTAACAGAGAAGACGCTTGGCAGGTAGCGCACTTTTACCTTGAGAATAAACAGAGTGCTTTAAAAACACTCCCATTACCAAGAGGTCACTGCAACAGCCATATGTTCTGTTTAAGGGCTCCGTGAATGACATTAAATACATAAATGGGAAGTGCATAATAATGTAAACAACTTTGGCTTAATACAGTTACCACTTTTGCTCTGTACTTTGATTTATTTTATTTTATTTGCAACAAAAGGCTCCCATCGTCAGTGTCTGGGCAGTGGCAAACATTTTGAACACATAAAGATAGTTGATTACATAGAGGCATTACTAAAAAAAAAAGTCTTTATATATGCTTTGCTGGCATTATGTATGCATGTGTCATCCTCTTTCAAAAAAGAAAATAAGAAAAGCGTGTCACTTAAAGGACTACAGCTGGTCCACCATAAAAGCTTCAGACCACTTCAAATGAGCCTGGGCCGCCGTCGTCGCTAGCTTCGGGGCTAACCCCCTTCCCTTTAATCGGCAGGTGGCAAAAAAGACACAAACCTGGTGCGAGTCCTGAGGAGCATTTATTCACCAACAAATAACATGCACACACACGGTGCAGACTTACAGGGAGAGAGCGGCTGCATGTGACCACGACGACGCCAGCAGTGGTGTCGGGTGCGGTTGTATCTGAACAGTTTTACGAGTACATGACTATACTGGCATTGGCGCATCCTCAGATGAGATCCCAGAATTCAGGATTTTATAAGAGCTTTTTTTATTTTATTTTATAAGATTTATAAGAATATTTTGGTTCTGTCAGGTAGACTATAGTATTTCCAGAGTTTTGTCCACTTAAGGGACAAGTTCATTCTGCGCTAAATCCCTCTGCATAATCGTGAAAGGTAAAGTTGTTAAATAAGCAAAGGCTTGTTACGAGACCACACAGGATTCAACCTTTTGGTCCAGGCTGCTACTGTGTCGTGCAAAAAAAATAAATAAAAAGACATCCACTTCTTCTTTTCTCCAAGAGTCAGACAAAACAAAGAGTGCACATGTGGTCAGGCCTGTTGCAGTGCTGAGGAGAAAAACATCTCCCGCATCCATCTACAATGTGTTCCAGAAGGTCTCAATCCAAATGAGGGTCTGTTTGTCACCAGCACCGGATACACTGAACACTTTGTGTTTATTACTGGGTCCTCAGTATAGATAGGAGGAGCAATACCAAGCAGTCTGAATCAGGTGTGATAGTTGATGTTAGAACACATCTGCTAGAGCTGTCAGGGGTCTTGAGGTCTTTTCAGAATTAGTTCTGGATGTGGAGACAAACACACGGAATAAAATGGCAGTGACTTGATTCGTTGGAGTGCTTCGTGTGTGTCGAGCTCTGAGAAGCAGATTCAATTTAGCTGGAAACTCCTGTTGAACTTCAGACACGCAGAGAGGCGGTGGAAAAGAGATGAACTCGTCATCCATTCATTCGATTGGTCTAGTAAGTCTATAAAGAGTGACGCCTGATTTTGATGGAACCGTGAAGACGGATACTGTAGACGGGAGATTTTACACTACATGGAATGTGTCGCAGATCCAATCAAGAAGAAGCCTCTAAACTTCTGACTGCCTCGAACTCCAGCCAAAAACCGCTACTTTTAACAAGCTGCCCACTGTCTATCACTTAAAAGACATAAGACGCCGACGTGGACTGATGTCATTGTTCCAGGCCACAATCTGAGCAATATCAACACCAGTAAAGTGAAACTGATGTTGATCTTTCCCGGGTGTGAAGGGAGACTACTGCTGAGGCAAGCAGCTGGTACATGCGGCGGACTATTTTCTGCAACATTAAATTTGGAAATGAAAATATACTGTGTTTGGTAACATCATGTTAAAAATATGAAGATAAAAAAAACTAAAGAAACTGGACGACAGCACATCATTTAACTCATTTTTTTTAAACACACTAACAATCGTGATTGAATTTCTCTTGTTGTTATGACTGGCGAGTCGAATTGGAAAAATCTTCAGCATGCAGTGGATTCATGTTATGAGCCATAAAGCAGACCGAGATGGAGGTAATCGGTCTGCTTACTCGTTTCTACATCTCAGTCCATTCTGACCCAGTTGAGACTGAGACGGGGAGAAACTGGGGGCTTTGGGTTCATCACTAAACCTCTGAAAAGGGTCATCTTCCTCGCCGACCTCGGCCGGATTCGTTTCCCGAAAAAGGAAATGACTGCAACCTCCACTGCACTTGGGTCATGAGCTAAACCTGAGGAGCCAAACTACAAAGAGCTTAATCTATTTATAGGAAAACACTGCTACAGTACAGTGATCAGGGGGGGAAAGGAACCCTGCGAGACAGAAAGACGGTCGGACGCCAAGGTTACGCGCCAACTGTCAAGATCAACAAGGAGCCGTGCCATTCCCCTGCTTTATAACTTAAATCTATTTCCCCTGCCTCTCCGAAAACATTAAACTATCCCATTACTTTTTACATTAACCATTTTGACATTTAATACGAGTAAGAAATGCAGCACCTACAAAAGCTGTCTCGTGCAATAATATTAACAACTCATTTCAGCACACGTCTAGAAGAACGATTTAGATTTTTGTTGAATGCAGAAAACGTGAATTGATTGAGATTCAATGTCTCACATTAGGAAAAACCGTACTTGGGACAGACCGCACTTTAAACATAGTTTGAATCTATGCAGAGGTAATGCTGTAATAACAAGGGTATAAAAACTTAAGAATACAAAAGCCACGTTCCTCACATACTGGATTAACTACCGGAGAGAGCTGGAGCGAGTGCTGCGGCTTTATGGCCTGAAGGCATACAACGGAGAAGTCACAGCACTCTCTTTATACTTGAATTATATGTAATAAATACAACTGCTATAGCAACAGTGCTACTACACAGTAACTTAGTATGCCCAGTAGGAATAGAGACAGAGCACATTTAAGTCCCGCCAACACCAGAGGGGAAAACAATCCACCGCTCACCGTTAACTTTGTATTGTGTGAAGCCTCCTTGTCACTTTTACCTGCTGGCAAACACAAAAATGCCTAAAATCTGCTGTGTGGTGAAAAAGTTGAGGAACTGAGGAAGATTGAGGGGGGGAAAGCATTCGGTCCAAATGTCAGTTTTAGGCTAACTTTATTCCTGTACTTTAAGCTAAAGCATTTGGACAGTATGACACTTGTGCTATAGTGGAATGTGGATCCATCAGAAAGCTATGCACGATTGTGTCTGCAGTAACTTGCTAACATGTAGCTAACTTGTCCATCACCATGCTAGTTACAGACTGCATCCCTGGTAGACATAGTGTGCTAAAATATCCTTTGACATGCTAAATTCTGATGTTTTTAGCTAGCTACGGACGTGTTTCAGCCCTTAGTTGCATTTTGTGGCACCGATCATTTTTTCCTCAGGTGGGCGTGGTTTGAAGAGCGCTCCTTTTCTATAAGGTTGAAAAAATAATTGGACATTTTGGTTTCTAGTTTGCCGTTTTTCTTATTTGGTTGAGGGGCAGATCACACTGTTCTGACTGACAACATGCAGAGTTAAACACTAACGGAGTTAAAAAAAAGGAAACGTTACTTACACATGGGTGCAGCCTTCTGGCAGGCTTTTCAGTTTGTCAGGAAAGACTTCTTGGAATCACAGGAACAAATACATAAGCGTATTTTGAAGTGTGTCCAAAGCTAGTCGCACTCCTTTCTCAAAACTTGTGAGTTACTCCGAAGAACCCTAAATCAGGCTTAAGGAACGCGGGGACTACACCAGCGGTCAACTAGCTCCACATCGACATGTGCGATATATCACTCTCCATCCTGAGAATCACTAAGGAACTAAGACGTCTCCCATAACTCAGCAGGGGAGGATGCAGAAGAGACACAGAGATGGAAGAAACGGGAAAGAGCTGTATAAAATAAAGGACTGTTGAAAAGGGGTGAGGGAGAACAGGGAGTGAGATGAGAGATGGAGGGGCAGCAAAGGTCCCCCAAAAGGAAAGAAGTGGAAGGCCAGAGCCTTGACGGCCCTGTGAGTCATTGCCTGGTGTCAGAAGGCCTTATGATCCTGAAGTTTGGCCATAAATTGTGGACCGACCGTAAGGAAACTCTATGTCGACACTTTATCAACAGTCTGCGTGAACACAGGGACCGGTTACACTGCATGCCCCACAAATGTTTTTTGTAATAAACAAAAGGCAGTGTATATATATATAGTATGGATTTATCATAATAGCAAAACACTAAGATAGGTTTTCCTTTTTTAGTGAGGGCTTCTCCAAATTTGTACGGTTTGGATTTCACCAAATGGAGCCGATTACAATACCCACAGGTGGCTTAGGTGTTTTGGGCCATTACAGAAGAGTTGAGTTCCCGTCAAATTTATATTGAAGAGTCATGTGGGCTCTAAACACGGGAGCAGCCATTGTTTCCAGGGCCACCGCTATTTGCCTTCCCTCGCTTACTTGCCGTGGAACTGGTGGAATTCCCAGTTATGGCTCTTCCCATCGCCCGTTCAGGTTCAAACTATTGGAAACACTGACATCAAGCTGAAAGAACGAGAAGAAAAACACACCGGTCGGGGCGTCAGAGCAGCGATCCGTGTCTAGTTCGATACGGTAACGGGAGAGCGGGGCTAAAACAATCCGCCCTCCCTTTCTTTCTTTCTCGTCGACAGAAACATCTGCCATTCCTTCCCAGCACACAAGGGCTGGTCGTTTGTTTCCATGCCGAGATCAATCGGTTGTACAACCTCGTGGGCTTGTTTGGGTACAACTGCTCAGACAGGCTATTACAGGACAGTGCAACGCCTTCTTTCTTCTTCTGGGAAGCTGGGTAGAAAAAGACAATAACTGGCTGTGCTGTAGGTGTGTGAGACAACTGCTTGTCAGGATACTCTTAGAATGTGTTTTATAAAGCCTAACAATCCCTCTGTTGAGATGTCTTCCTATAATAGAGGCATAGTCTACTAATTACTGAAGCCCTGAGGCCGATAGAGAAATATCAAGTCTAGAGTTCCCTCTAAAGACACCAGCCCCCCCCCCCATCCACAGTGCCACTCGGCCTCACCACTACTTTATTACTGCTGTGGGCTAATTCATCCACTCTCCTCTCCTTTTATCGACCTGCAGTTTTGGATCTGTGAAGTTCCTTACCCCGATTGTCACGATGCACTTTTCGGGCTCGCTGTTATAAACATTAGAGATTACATTTTTTTTTTTTTTTAAACGACAGGAATACATGTGTGCATCCTCTTTGTAAGGCAACACTCGCGGGCCTCGGCCTATCAACTGGTGTAGTCTTCTGAGAGCGAGATGCATTAAAAGATCTAATTGTTCACCGGTTGACAGATGATCGTCCCAAAAGTCTTACGTCTCGTGTGCCGCCTGTGTGAGCGTACAAAAAAAAAAAAAAAAGAAGCAGTCTGGGGAAATGCACTCCGTTAATGTGTGGCGCGTTCTACTTGTGATGGAAGCTATTTATGGACAGAAGAGAAGCATTTAGCCAGAAATAACTCAAAAGCACCATTATCTCTGAGCAGATCTGATTCCAGAACACTTTTTTAATGCATTTTAAGCAAAAATGGAGATTCGCTGTGGGACATATACGACAACGGTCTTGACCTGAATGTGAGGTCAGTTGCTCTGACAATGGAAGTGTAAGGGCCTGTGTGCGCGCGCTTGGTTCCAACTATGTCCGTGTTGCGGTGGTGTGAGGGAGTATCACCGTCCAGCAAGTTACATGAGGCGAGTCATTCCGTCGCAGAACAAGTATGTCTGATTCACACAGCGGTGTGTAATGTGTATGGAATTTGAGTTTTTTGGGACGAATTTGTACAGACGCACGTGCAAGTTAAACTTTACCATTCTGTTCTTCCAGCTCATTGCCAATCTCCTGGCCCATGATCTTCTGTCTGCTGATGACGGCTGCTAGCGCATCCAAGCCCTCGTCCTGGACTGTGAAGAGAAATGGACAGAAAATACAAACTTTGTAACACACTTGAGCAAAAGACGAAGAAAGAGGAGCAAGCAGGAGAGAAGAGAAAAAGACTCGGAGGACAAATTAAATCAATGCGACGTCAAATTTAGCGGTGGGGTCGGACAGACGGTAAAGTAAACGTTTCAAAAAGCAAATTGACAGAAGGGAGCAATATAATAACAGCATACTACACTTGTGATATGATGAGGCAACTATTTGGGAAAGAGGAATGACAGGCTGTCGGGGTCCAGCTCAGCTCACAGTGCCTCATGCGAGTCAGTCAGCACTTTACCCCACTCAGCCCTGCTCCTGTTATTATAACTGCGGCGGGCCACGGTGGAGAGCAAAAACAGTGAAGCCGAAAGCTTCACTGTTTCAAAGAAAGGTCCTGGCCTCCGCAAGGTTTCCGAGTTTGACAAGCTCTCCTCCACTGGGATATTTTTTTTATGACCACAGGTTCAGGCGCTCGCCATTACCCAGCTCCACCAGAAATCCCCACAGGGGACCAGAACAACCTCCATGTGGTTCGGTTCTCACCGTCTTAAGAGGAATCTGTGATCCCACATTGACAAGAACCAGAGCCGCGATGGAGACGCAGCAATTAAGTGTCACTCGGAGTCAGGGGAACTGATGTCAAGTCGGAGCCATTCGGGAAAACCGGGGAAAAGCTTTCAATATGTCTTCTAGAGGGGAATTATTATGATCATCTTTTTATATGTTAGCATACACCAGCAGAGCCAGTACTAGTTTAATGCATATTACGACGTAAAATACTCTTGTTATCTCTCAAATGCCTTTGTGCAATATTTGGAATATAATATTTTCACACACACATTAAAAGAGATGTTTCATATGTTCATAATGCATTCTTGTTAGAGAGGTATAAATAAGGGCAGGTATGAGTTACAATTATTATCCTAGTGATGCAGGAAATTGTTAATGCTGGACGGTTGCAATGTGCATATTTGGTCTTGATGCCAACTAAATTGAAAAGAAACGAAACGGCGTACTTGACACCGCGGTTGCTTGATCACGCTGTGGAGCTTTATTCTGGCTTTTAGAAGTAGAAGAGCGTTAAACAAGCGCAGTCCATTTGCTGCTTATTACCTTCGATGATTCGTTGTTGCTGCTGTTTGATCTCTCCAAAGGTCAGCCCTCTGGTCTCCTCTGATTCGTTGACCAGCCAGGGGTTGGCCGCCGCAACGCCGCCGCCGCCGCTCGTTCCCGCGCCCATCAACGTCGACCTGAAGGACGTCGTCATAACAATACTTAGTTTGCAAAAATGTTACACTGCACGTTTTTAGGTGAAATAAAAGTTTTTTTTGTAATTTTTCATCTAATTAGTTCTGGAGCCTATGAAATTACTATTCCTACAAGAAAGCAGAGCAGCAGCTGTAAAACTAAATCACTAAATAAGACAAATCACCCAGCAGTGCAATACATCTGAACATAAATGGCAAAAAGACATTTATTTTGACGACAATCACCATTCCACACAAGTCTGAAACACTCATTGCGCATGAGTGACTTTTTTAGCTGCATAAGTAAACACGTCAACATGCCCGGTACGGATAGGAGTGCAATGCACATCTGTACAACCTCTTGCAGCAAACACATCTGTACAAGGCATGTTCCTTTTCCAATACTTTACCCTTTCGAGCAGTTTATGACAACAGAACCCTTTAGATCACAGGGAACAGTATTTACCCACTTTGTCTTTTAAGTTTCTTGACTGATTGAAATGTACCAGGTTAGCTTGTGTGTTAATCTTTCACAGGACTGTGGACTGCTGGGGAGGTTCGGCCCTGACGAAGTGACAGAGTGGAGAGAGAGCTCTCCGTACTGTACTATGCTGAACACCGCCGTGTGCTTTAAAAAGCTATTCTTCTGCTAATAGCTTCAAGCTGTGTTTCAGCTTTTTGCCCGTCTTGCCGTGACGGGTTCACAATCTCTGCGTGAGGTCGGATTTAACCGCGTATGTTGAGAGCAAGTCCTCTGCTGGTTGAGCTCGGCGGAAAAGTGACCAGAGCCACATGTCATGCCACTACCAACTGTGGGTTTTCCAGCGAAAACATAATTCCGTCTTTTATTGGCACATTTAAACCCAATCTTTCAAATGCAACAGTGAAAGCTGTTTTGGTGAATCTCTTTCTCTGCATACTTTTATCTCCCCTTCATCTTGTACACCTCGCAGTGCAAAGCATCGTCAGACCATCCACAACGCTATAGCTAGCTGAGGCTTGACACCATCGGGGGAGTAGGTGAGACAAGGCATTGGGTCTAATCTCTCTGACATGTTTGATTACTATGAGACCGTGTGCCAGCCAGCCACTTCCTCCGCAAAAGTGCCCAGTGTGTGAAGATCCAATTAACCAGCCGGCGGGGGAGCGCCGAAATCAGTCGGGCACATCTCTTGGCAGCCGCGAGGCGCTAGACTGCCGCCACCGGGGCCCCGAGCACCCGGGTCCTGACTTGACTGACTCGGACAGGGGAGATTTAACTAATTGCAACTATTTCCAGTGCGATCAGATGCAAAGGAAAAGGTTAGTGAACAATGATGGAGAGGTGGGTGACAGGGCGAACGGAGCCCTCAAATGTAGGCGCCATGTGCTTCTTTTGCTTAGTCGGAAATGGAGATGCTGAGAATGTATTGTTTCAGGGATAGATTAAAGTCCCCTCTATCCCCTTTTCTTCTACCCAAAAAAAAAAAAAAAGGAGCGGCTTAGATTATCCAAGCATGGCCAATCCACCCCCTCCCTCACTCTGTCCTCGGAGACCACACAGTGGGAAAGTGTCCTACCCACAAATCCAAATTACCTTCCACATATCACTGTTAAAGTTCGGTCTGACTGAGCAAACTTAAAAAAGAAAAAAAACAAAAAAACATACGACCACATGATTGCAGTTCGCTGAGCTAATTTATTAGCAAATGTCATTTGAGATTTATTTTTCTTTACTGGGCCTTTTATGTAATTGGGTGTGTGGTCTGTTAAAAAAAAAGATGAAAGCGTGTGCAAAGCACCGCCAAGTAGATCAATCCCAAAAACGCTTGTGAGAGTTATCAGGGAAAGGCAGTCTTGTCGTCAAGGCGTCAATTGAAAAGGGGCTTTCTAACCTGGTTCTACTGATCTGATGGAACGGTGACGCTCGTTTCAGCTACCCCTCAAAAGTCCTCGCGCAAAGTAGACCCCCGCTGTCCTGTACGTAAAAAAAACAGCATCTCCAAAAACACAGATTTTACAAGACAGACGTGAAAAGCTGGCGGGCTTTAAACAACGTGACACCGTTTCCTCTTCCTGTCCAAACAAATATCACACCTGGGCCAGACCAGGTCAGACATTACACCAAGTAACGACTGCTGTCACATTGACTCAATGAAGAGAATACAAGCTGTGGCATGCAGCTCTCTGATTAACTCCACAAGTACTAGAACTAATGCTCAGCGGAGAGTTAGAAACTGTAAACCCGCTCCTTCCACCTTTGTTCATCAAGACGCTCAACTGCATTCGTATGATTGTGTGTGTGTGTGTGTGTGAGTCCATCTCAGGAGGTGTGATCAGCAGGGCGAAGCGAGATATTTCTCTTAATGAAAAAGAATTAGGCGTGAAGTTAAGCGGCCTGTCAAAATGGCAGACAGGCGGACTTCCTTCCGAGTGATAGCACAGGGAGAGGTCACGGCACATGGGTCGTACCGGATGTACGAAGACTCTCGCAGAGAGTCAGTGACCGGTGACGTCTCATCAAAGCGGGGAACGGAGCCTATGACCTCTCTGGTCAAGGACATAGACAAGAGAATGAGGATTCATTATTTTTAATTGGCCGTCCAGCACTCTGACACTGACTGACGGAGACTCAGGGTGGAGAAATATCACACAATTTTCTGAACTACTTCAGCAACAAGCTGGCTGTCCCAGAATCATTTTCAAAATAAAAGTGTGCTTTAAAAAAGAAAAAAGGGAACCACAAAAGTACCACATTGGTCAAAGATATGTTGAGACTCTCCCAAACCTTTGAAATTTGGATCTAATGGTCTAATTGTCTTAGGCTACATCCAAACTACTGTGTTTTAGTTTTAACACGCATATCTTTTGCTAGGTTTACGCTTAGCGTCCACACTACTTCGGTGTTGTAGAACCCCTTAAACTGAGATGTTTGAAAACGCTGCCGACACCGTTTTAGTTTGGAAACTAAGGGGTTGTAATGTGGACGGGCAGAACCGGGGACCATTGAAAACGATGAACTAGACATTTGCGTTGGCTACTTGATTGGGTCTTAGCAGTCAAGATGTGTCCTTCCCTGATTCAGCCTTGATTACCGATCCACTGCCAGTGGTCGATTCATCATGGATAACGGATGACGACAGGCGTTGCTGACCTTGTCGTCTATATTAGCAGCTGTTGTGCAAATAAATTCTGCATTTCATTATTCTACTACTGCCTACATGCGGAAGAAGCACAAGAAGTTGGCGTGTCCGGCGGCATTATAAGCTCTAAGGAGCGGATGTTTTAAAAGTCCCTGTTGGCGGCTTTGAGGAGGGCGACGGACACAAAACGGAGGATTTTTCTTTCGTTATCAATGCTTTTTTTTTTTTTGGGGCACAATTATTGTGAAGTTCAGGAAGAAACTGTAAACGAACAAAAGCATAAATGCTCTCCAGTGTGACAGGGACTTCCAGCCAACAGACAACAAGGAAACCGAGAGGGAACGAGAGACAGACGTGTGTTGACCAAATTTATTGACCCATAATCTAGTAAATTTTGATTTATTGAATTAAATGTGATATGTGTGAGTGAGTGAGTGAGTGAGTGAGTGAGTGAGTGAGTGAGACCCGCAGCCTTGCAACTAAACTTTCCACTAAATTTGTCTGTTTGAGGGCGTGTTTGGGAAATATAGAAGAAGATCTTCGGTATCAAGCATGACCTTTCATTATTAAAGCTTGCCCAGTGTACGTGAAAAGTCACGTGATATTAATTTTCAGGTGTGATAGAATGAACGGAAATAATTTCTAAAACCGTGTGGACAGAGATCATTTTTGTAGTCCTACTAAATGTAGTCCTTGTGTGACCCACTCATAACAGTAGAGAATGCTTAGTGAGATGTACCAACTTTCCCTCTCATTTAGGACAGCATAATCTACTTGAATATTAAATACCTTGAAGATTCAGGCTCCATGAAGTCTCCCTTGAAGGTGGCATTGAGCTGCTTCTCTCTGGTTAGCAGGTCGTCGATGAGGTTCTGCCTCCTATCGGCTTCTGGCTGCATTCTGATGGAGCCGTGTTAAAGGTCATCATCCCTTAAACCACCTTGGATGCTCCTGGCACGTTTCTTTGGGCCAGTTTGGAATGAACCCATGAACAACAGACACCGTTCTATTTGAGAAGTTAGGGCAGACCTTTTCATAGCACTCTAACGCCCTCTATAGGAAGACAACTGCTACTACAAGCAAGGGGGGAGCCTGCAGCACAATATGTAATCTCAACCGCATGACTTCCAACACTCGGAACGTTCTCAGAAGAAAGGATACAAGCGCCGACTGGATGATGCTCGCAACAAACCCTCTCTAAGCTGGGAAATATTCTGTTTGAGCTTCTGGAGTGATGCCCGCAGCGTCATGTTGATCTGAAAAGACAGATGTTCACACCGACTGGCTACCAGAGAAATGTGTAGGTGACGGCACTTTGTGAAGGTCACACCTTACCTTTGCAGGGTTCCCCCCTGTTCTCTGCTGCCTGTTGCGCTCATGAATGTTTTCTGCTGTTTCCTGTGCCAAGCGACAGGTGGCGTCATAGTTCTGTAACCTGCAGATCAGTGAACGGGATAGAGATGTCATTCAGGGTTAATTTATTGTCATGATGCAACACAGGGATCCACAACGAAATTCAGATGTAGCACAAAACAAAATACACATGACAAACATAACAAAACAGTAGCACATTCCTGTAGTGCATTTTTATTTTATTAATTGCATCATAAGGAATGTAAACAACAGTAACAAAAACAATTCTCATGGCAGATAATATGGTCGACATCTGCACATTAAAAATTGAGGAAAACGTGTAAATTGAATTACTGCCTCGTGACAAACAGTTGGCACAGATACATTAAGGAGCCACATAAGTGATGTGGTTAAAGTGTGATGTACAAAACTAAACGGTCACTCACTGAGCATTGGATTTGTACAGGGTGAAGACAATTGACTTGTCTGTTTCCTAATGTGCAACCTACAAAACATGTATTTCAGGAACACACTAACGTGCAGTAAATATTAGCTAGTTTTGCTATCTAGCTTATAATGATCAGAGCTCAGACTGCTTCATGTAACTCGTTAGTCGTTTTTGATGCTGGACTTTTTGAATGTTGTAAATATATCTTACCACTGAGTGTCGGAAAAGGATGAAACACCACTGACTGCATTATTCAATACAGCGCTAATGCTAATGTACATTTTTGTCATTACAGTTTTGTATTATTGGGTAAAACGTCAGAGAATAAGCCCAAAACATAGCTGCATTCATCATGTGACTTTTTCCTCTTTCCTGATTCTGTTGACGTTACCAGGCTTCAGTCTGAAAAGTAAATACAAGTATATCGCTTAAATAACACGAATGTCATGAGTCTTATCGGTGACCGCTATACTAACGTTACGTTTTACAACTTACAGAGATCATCTAAATGGCTTATTAAAGTGCAAGTATTGTATTTGTTCAACGTTCGTCTCAACAGGGAAGAGCTAGCTAGCTAGCTAGCTACCACTTTAGCTAGCAGAGGATAAGAGAAAGAGTAGCCAAGTTATTAACGTTAGTAACACCATGTGCTGTAGTTAATAATACGGTTGAGATCATTTATGGTAGCCTGAGAACACATTGCTTACCACGGGTCCTGAGACATTACGATCAATGTTAGCTATGAAGAGAAAATCCAGTTAGTTTGCACCACCAGGCAGTAATCCACAGCAATCTGTCTCTTGTTTGGGTGTGACGTCACGACGGCACGATGCGAGGAACAATCTTTAAAAAAAACAAAAAACTTTATTTAGAGCAAATCAGTATTTTACAAATGGACGATATCGAGCAATATGGAAAGATGTAAAACAGCAGGGCCATATTGACAATAAATAAAGATAATAAATGTACATAAAATAAATAAATATACTTACTTATATCATCATCACATTTCACCAATCAATGTATAAATCCTTAAATATATGTACAATCCCAAACATAGCAAATCACACATCATGTATAGCCAATTCTGAGACCCATCAATAATGCACATAAAAAACATCAGAAATCCTAACGTAGTATGACTTATTTGTATTAGCTGGTGTGTAGAAGCTAATATTGGTCGAATATTGAGATTTTTTTAAACCAAGGGTGAGCAAGTGTTTCCGATTTTTCCATTTACATGGATGAATGTGATGTAGATCCTAAATATCATTTTATTATTATAATACCTAATCAACTTTTGAGATTTTGTGAGAAGAAGCCACGATTGTCCATGAGTTCACTGACAAAAATAATTGTATTTTCTTCATGCCAATTTTGACTGGTTGAGGTTTCCCTATTGATTGTAATTGTTCTGTTGTTCCACAAGGTGGAGTGAAACCATGGGTAACTATAACTATCATCCTCCAATAACAGTATTAGTCGATGAAATTCAAAAAAACTTCAAAAGCCAATTTTTTATTTCAAAATCACATTTTAACAAAACTTCTAACGCTACAATCTCTTTTTTTAATGTTTCTGGAAAGTTTGTTACATAGAGGCTTTTATACAATACATTTTTAATGATCGTATAACTGATTAAAAGCCAAGTGTTTTTAAACCTCTTCCATTACATTCTTTGACCAGTTTTGATTTTCTAAAATAGTGTTTTTGTTTCTCTATATAAAATTGTATATTACAGAGTTGATCTGTAAACTGGTAGTTTTTATTCTGGGCAAACAGACTGCCAACACAAGAGACCATCATTGAAGATTCATATTTGTCGGGATAAATCAACATACTAGCTGTTATTAATAATCATTTATTAGATTGGACTCCTGTTTAAACACCTGAGCAAGAAATAATCACATGCAAAGTATAACCACATGATGCTCTATGATGTCTCGAAGGGAAATGATGAAAACAAATTAAGAAAACATAAATGTACAGAAAACAAAACGAAAGACAGTCTTTTGTGTGATTAGTGGCAGGGAGATGGCAAGGCCCAAACCCAGACCTGGGCATTGTACAGCCCGCGAGCTGTTTCCGTTCGGCCCGCGGGAGGTCATTGGGGAATTAGGAATAAAACGTAAATAAGTGTACATCATGCATATAATAGAGCTGCATTGCTTTTATTTTGAAGGCGAGTTTTGTTGTTTTTTTTCTTCTCAATTTAACTACGTTAGTGAATGTGTGTGTGAGCAGCAGCGTCACTGCAATGTGTTGCTGAACTGAGTTTACGGAGATGTGAGTTAGCTGTTAGCCCTCAAAAATGCCAGCCTGTGTTAAAAAAAGAAAGATTGACACAGAGTGTAGAGTTTCTAAACAAAACATGGACTTTAAAGTATTTCTTTACTGAAGTCAAAGGTAAAGCCGTGTGCTTAGTTTGTGGAGAACAAGTGGCAGTGTTGAAGAATTACGATTTGAATCGTCATTACGAGAGGAAACGCACGGAGAAATACGAAAGATTGACGGATGCAGAGCGGGAACGGACGTCTGAGGCTTTGCTAGCTAAACTGCAAAAGCAACAAGGCCTTTTTTACCAAGCTTCACACATCCAGGGATGCAGCAGCCAAGACCAGCTTTGTGATATCCGACAAAATGGACTCCAGGCGCACCGTCACGAGGAGGATCGGGGACATCGCGGGAAAAAAAAAGCAGACCAGTTACTCATCTTTGTACGTGGGCTAACGAAAGACTTCGAGATTACAGAGTAGCTGGCAGCAATGCAGTCAAAGAAAGGGACGACGGGGAGTGATTTGTTCACGGAGGTAAATGCATGCTTCCACAAGCTGGGACTGAAATGGGACAAACTGGCACGTGTCACAACCGATGGTTGTCCAAATCTGACGGGGAGAAATGTCGGACTTCTAAAGCGGATGCAAGATAAAGTGACTGAAATAAACCCAGCACTGAAATGTGTATTTTTGCATTACATTATACATCAGAATGTGCTCAAACGTAACCATGTTAATGATGTTGTAACTAAAATAGTTAACGTCATCAGGGCAAGAGCATTGAAGCACAGACAGTTTGTTGCACTCTTGGAGGAGCATGAGACCGAACACAGCTGTCAGGTGGCTCAGTCTGGGCAAAGTGCTTCAAAGAGTTCGGGACCTGAGAGCAGAGATTCAAGCGTTTTGTGAGAAGAAAGGCAAGGACATCCCAGAGCTCTCGATGTAAACTGGATGACAGATTTTGCATTTAGCTGTTGATGTGACTGCACTAATGAATGATCTGAATACCAAACTGCAAGGCAAGGGCCTCTCTGCACATCACATGTACAGCCTGGTGAAGGCTTTCATGACAAAGTTGCAGTTTCTTTCAAGCCAGATGCAGGGAACGCTCTCACCCTCCTGCAAACCCTGAAAGAAGCCACACCATCAGTTGAGCATCTCCACAGGTACTCATCCATGTTAGGGGCACTGCATGGTGAGTTTTCAAGGCGATTTCAAGACTTTAAAACAGTTGAGAGTGAAATGCACATGATTTCTTCTCCCTTCACGTGCAGTGTGGATAATGCTCCCAACATTTTGCAAAAACATGATCCCCCGTCAGTGTTTTACTGGTATATATGGATATTACAAATGTATATGTTTGGATTATTCCTGCTGCAGATGTTTACGGTGGAGCTCATTTTAATTCATTTTATACTCTGTTGTTCAGTTTGTGTAGTTTGGAAAGGTTTGAAAAATTATAATGTGCAAAGTAACTAGTAACTAAAGCTGGCAGACAAATGTAGTGGAGTAAAAAGTACTATTTCTCTCTGAGATGTAGTGGACTGGAAGTACAAAGTTGAATAAAATAGAAATACTTATGTACAAATTCAAGGTACTTTCCTTAAGTACAGTACTTAAGCAAATATACTAGTTACATTCCACCACTGATCATAACATGTACTCTCACCACTCACAGCTCATCAAAACCATACAATGTACTGCTTTTTATAAAGAGGTGGAATAACATTGAGCAGGATTGAGTTCAGTCTATTGGTCCGGCCCTCCACAACAGTCCCTGTTTCTCATGTGGCCCCTTGGGAAAAATAATTGCCCACCCCTGCTGTAGGTGGAGGTTTGACCTAAGCTGTTGGCCGGAATCTGCAGGCAGAGGCGGCACCTGCAGGTTGCTGGCAGAGGCTGTAGGTGGAGGTGGGTTAGTCGTTTCGGAGGCAGCAGGTTAAGATGGTTTGTTTTTTCGGCTGATGGTGGAGGTTGAGGGTGGAGGAAGGTGCTTTAGCTGGTTTTCAGAGGCTGTTTGTGTTCTGGAAGATTATTTCAGGAACTTTTGAGGCTGAAGCTGAATAAAAACATTGTTGACAAAGGCTGCATTCACAGACTCAAACAAAAAGAGGATTCTTCAGCTTTGAAGAAGATTACTTAAACTATTACATTTAAACATTTACTACAATAATATTTACAGTTATGATCTTATTTGGTCTTCGATCTTTGGTTCTTCCGAAGTGTCCGCAGAATAATGTGGAGGATGAACACCGACCCCGTGTGACATGTCCACGTGCACCCGTCCGTCTTTGTCTACTGTCTGTTAATGTGGGACGGAGGTTGAAGTTGGAGGTTTGAACTAAGCTGTCGGCCGGAATCTGAAGGCGGAGGCGGCACCTGCCTGGTCTTAGATCTCTGGTTCTTCCGAAGTGTCCACAAAATAATGTGGCGGATGAACACCGACCCCCGTATGGGATGTCCACGTGCACCCGTCCGTCTTTGTCTACTGTCTCTTTTAATGTGGGAATGTCCAGTCTCTTCCAGAGCTTCTGTTTGATGCGACGTCCCAGATTTAAGGTGTGCGGACGCAGACGGCCGTTCTTGAACCTGTGAGGAGAGGAAAACATGAGATTAAAAAGTTTATACATGGAATAAATTGAGTGAAAAACTAAAGTGATTAGAAAATGTGATAATCATCAGATAGATTTTTGACACAACACACCTCAGCATATTGTCCACAACTTGGTCGTGGAGTTGCTGGTACTCTTCGTCAGAGCGGTTGTGGATCAGAGGGCCGTCGTGGTGCAGTGGAGTCGAGGAGGGCCGGGGGCCATGCTGGAGGCAACCGGCAGGTCTGCAGGCAGGATGGTGGCCCGAGGCTTTGGAAGAGTCTCAGCAGGTTTAGGACGGGCCGCTGGACAATAGCTAATAACTCACAGTGCTGTCACTTCACTTGAAACTCATACAGTTATGCTATCACGTGTTATTGATGTTTGTAACACATTATTCCATTTCAAAAACGTAGAAATTATAATCTGTTTTGACACGTTGGAGCAGTTCTGTGTCTGAATAACTGAATAAAGTTATGGTAGTTATAATGTGCTGTGTAACACAAGACTCATATCTTTATTTTTGATGTGTTCTCATTATTACTACGAATATTAACAGTATTATTGTGATTATAGTCATTCTCAACAACTTCCCCAACACTGACAAACTCCCATCTGCCCATAAACCATTATATTCAGAATTTGTTGACACCAAGGCAGAGAGAAAGATAAGCAGAAGGAAAGAAACACACACAGACAGACGTCGTTGTCACTTTGACATGGAGGTATAAAGCATCATGAACGCCGAACTTATAAAATATTATTTCCACAATGTTTTATTCTTTATAACCCTTAAGAGTTTTATGAAGCCTTATGCATTTCAAACAAAGAAACAACTCGATCTCATCAAACTTGTGCTGCTGCTGGAACTCTTCTCTGGCTGAAGGAGGAGGACAGCACACACACACCTGTTCACTTCATCAATCTCTATTTATTTACGTTTCCACATGTGTCTTCTTCAGGGGGAGCAAGAAGCTTCTTCTTCGTCTTTGGGGTTTTACGGCATCAATTACGTGGCAGCACCACGTTGCTGCCACCTCCTGGATCTCGATCAATACTGTGCTATCTGCATACCACAACCTTTTTTATAATCAGTGTTATCTTCACACTAATGTGTATGTTCACGCCGTTTGTTTGTATTTAGTATTCTTTCCTTTTAGTTTATTAAATACTCGTCATCACACAGCAGCAGGATCGATGTGTCTCCACATTGAAAGAGGCGTTCTGCGCATTTTACGCACGTGGCACAGCCTCGTAAACTTCATTAATTAGGCCTTCATTCATTATTAAATCTCTCATCAAGATCAGTGAGGATCTAACGGTAGTGACCTGACCGTAAAAACATCTGGAAGACAGCAGCCGTCCTCAGGATGAGTCCATCTCCACCAGAGCTGTCGGGACATTTTGATTGTATACCTAAAAATACTCAATTTGCTCTGGATAAAAAAAATGAATATTATATCCTGTCGATTGTTATTGCTGCTTAAATTAAAAATCACATCCTCTCTGCAGCTCGGTGACTTCCCTCTCCATGCTCGCCGGCATGTGCTACTTCTCAGGTAGAGTTCAGGAGTGAGGACGGAGCGTGAAGAAGCCGTACGGAGGAGACGAAGGGGGAGGATTCGCGTGTGCTTACAGTCGAGTGAAAGGGCCCACGTGGAGAGGCCCTCTCAGTTTGGGGGAGGAGCAGGAGTTGGTGGTGAAGATGGAGGTAAATAAAAGTTAAGTAAGGAGCAAAATTCTACTGTTTATCTTTGAAACGATGATAATGCTTTCAAAGCTTTCCTATCTCTGACTCTGACCCTCCAAGGAAGAAAAACAACAAACATACACACAAAGCTTGTTTTCTCCATATTGTAAATGCAGGCCAAGAGAAGTCTAAATGCAGACTGCAGGTATAGATGTGAATAGGAGACAGAGAACAAGGCTGTAAGATTCCTGGACGGGGGGAAAAAAAGTGAAAGAAACATTTTGAACACAAATGATCAGCTGAATGGTACTGACTGCGCACAGGCCGGAGCGCCATTGATCTCAATGAGCCACACTTTGAAGCTCTCGTCCACCATGAAATCAAATCCGAAGAGTTGGAAGCTCTGGTAGCTTTGTTCTCACTCATATTGCAGGTATCAAGACAAAGGGTCGAGAGGGCCTAACCTGTCCCATATTGAAGGGGCCATCTTGAAACTGATCTCTATGAATACGTGTCTCTTTTAAAGAGGCTCCAGCTTGAAGAGGTTAGATCTAGAGAAAGAATGGGCTTTGTTTGTGTAATCGTCCTGGACAGTATGCAATCAGAAAAGCACATTTGGATTACCCTGTGGCCTATAGGAAATTCTGAAAAGTGCATAACAGCAATCCATTCAGCCTTGTGGTTGAAGGCCTAGAAACCATCAAAAAGAGCATTCAGGGTGGCGATCGAATCAAGTTATTATTGCAGAGAAAAAACCTTTCGCGTACATCGAACTTCAACATCAACTTGTCACAAATGCACTTCCTGTGCTTTCCCATTTATAACTCCATATTGACTGAGAAATCTTATGATCATACAAGTGGACCTCAGGATGTATTATTTAGTTTAATAGGAAAAATGACTGACTGCAATGTACTAGACCGAGAAATTGAAGTGAAAGCAAAAAGTGTGACGAGATGCCCCTCTCGCCTCTAGTTTGCGTCGGTGACTAAATTACGTTATTTGTGATTCCTGTTATGCACCTCAACTGCAATTGAGTTTTTACTGAAACGATATCTTATAGCTTAAATAATAATCTTCAGAAAAAAAGAAAGAATTGCATTTAGTTTTCTTCCCACAAATGAATTAAATGCTGAGAGACCAACTGTTTATTATTAACCTGGTTATGACAAGTGGATTTTTGCTTTTTACACCGTTTTCTGTGTTGCACAATAAAACCATCCCCTTATTTTCTCCTCCCCGTGTAGTTTGACACATTTCTTGTGCTGACACACATGAGTGCTGGTACCCAAATACAACCTCCCCCCCCCCCCCAGCAACACCCTCCCCTCCTTGTGAATTCTGTACAATGTTTGTATGGACCTAAAGAGATGTAAACGGTACGCTCCTTGTCACAATATAGGTCACAGACTGAATAGTATGCAGGCTGAATGATATCTGTGTTGTAACTGCTTTCATTTACTTACATTGCCCCCAAACTGTACAAGCATGACTTGATAGTATGCCAGCCCTTCATGGAAATTAACATGAAGGACCAACGACATCCCTAGAGTTTGTTTTTCAACTCGGTTACATGCGGCGCCCACATATGAGATAAGTGCTTGTCGAGGTTTTATGTTTCATGACCAAACAGTAGTTGTGTTTTGATCAAAACACACATCTGTTGTGTCGAATAATAACCTTTGGAGGACTTCTTGGAATAGAATCATTTGACATTTCTCTGCAGGCGGTTTCGGAGAAAAGAACATGATTACACTCCTGTTTCTGATGACCTTGTTATGAATATTGAATTCTTCGACAGGTTTCCCTATAAGCAGATAATATTAAAAGCTCGTCTGTAATAACTGCAACAGCGATGAAAGATCTCTTGAGGTGCGAGTGGATGTAAAGTGTGTTATGTCATGTGATCTGGATGTTTTTATTCCTTATATCATGCTTCTGATTTTAGTGGCACCGAGGATACATTCCAGTTGGACTAATTACTTCTCAGAATGAGACACTGCACGTTGCCAATGTTAAAACAGGAAAGTCAGCTCAACTGTTTGTTTTTTTTGTCAACGGCTGGAGTCACCACAAACAAACCCTACCACCATACCTGTCTCACGTGACCGCAGGCCCACAGGCCTATATAACGCCCCGGCCCTCAGAACGAGCAGCTTAGTGACACTTTTAACTCTCCAGATCGCAGCACGTGGAGCGACAAGACTTGAGACGATGATCGACGTTTCAAGAACGGCGGAGTTCTCCGACTGTGGCGACATGAATTCCATCACAATGTGCGCGTCGTCCAACCAGGACCTGGGCTCCGTGGCAGAGGGCAGAGGCCGGCAAAGGTCTCACTCCTACTACAGTTCGGAGGAAAGCAAGAACTACGGCGTGCAGACGCAGACAGAGGAGACCTATCTGAGGCCTCGCTCCAGGTACGTTTTCACATGTGCTGTTTTTTTTCTCATCATTCAACAGTCACGTGTCTTACTTTTAATTGATGTGGGTTTTGGCTTTTATTGTTGTGGGAAAACACAAGAAAAAAAAGGGGCTTATTACTGAGCACATAGTTAATGCTGATTCTACTGCTCTCCAGGTCCTTTTACAGCTGTGAGACCTCCGATTACGACGCGGGGAACTTCTCACAGTCCAGTCCGCTGAGGGAGAGGGCGAGCTCCCTAATCCAGTATCAAGTGAACAAAAAGGAAAAGAGAGAAGGGGATGGGCCCGGTGTTCCAGTCAGCTCTAAGAAGTCCAAGTCCAAACGAAGCAAGCATTCACAAACAAGAGAACATAATGGTACTGAAATTATGCTATTTTTCATAATCGCATGTGTTCCTCTCCCAAAGTCTATTTGCCAAAAATAAAACTGAGTGTATGTGCATACTTTGCTCAGGCAGTAAAGGCAATCTCAAGCCAGTGTCCATGATGACCATCTCTGAGTCGGACAACTGGGAGATTAACTCCTGCTCGGGGATGAAGTATGGGCAGTTTGTGGACTGGGAGAAGATCGACCCCGAAGCTGCGGAACGGTACCAGCAGATCCTGCAGAGTGACCACCAGCAGCTGAAAACCATGGGCCGAGAGGGATTCTGGGCCACGCCGCACACGCTGAGGGCCAAAGCTTACTACCACATCATCCACAGCATCAACTCAAGGTTAAGATTGTCTCATTGAATTTTTATAAATGATGTCATGAAGCACACGGTGCATTGATTGATGAGACTTTTTGCAAAGTCGGTGGGTGCTTTTTCCTTTCTAAATCCAAATGCAATTGATGTTGAATCTGCAGCAGGTGCATCACTCCAGACAGAAATGTCCACTATGAAGTGGCCAAGCAACACTTTGGAGAACAGAAAATCAGCACCCATGCGGTCCCAGAGTACATGGAGGCAGGAGAAATACCCAGGTACTTTGGTGGGATAATGTTGGGTCATGTGTCATAGACATGGTGCGATATAAAAACATGTAGACTGTAGTTAAAAAAAACGTATGAAGATTAAACTAGCAAGAGAACAAACCTGTAAAGTGCCCTCATCATGTTTAAAGTTACTGCAAGGCACTCAGATTAAATCATGCAGATTCACCAGGAACTCCTTCAGCTCAGATACCTTCGGGGTCTCCAGGCAGCGACCAGCCCGCCACAGACAGACCCGGATCTGGCTTCGCCTTCGACCTGCAATCGGGTGCTCCGGTGGGAGGAGGAGAGCTCACCGCCCCGGCGGCAGCGTCTCCTCCTCCTCCAGGAGCAGAGCTTCTCCTCTCTGCTCCTCCGGTCCCCGCATGGGAGCCGACGCCGACACCACGCTGCTGGAGACCCAGGCCGTATTGCTGGGCCCGCTGGAGGGAAGAGAGGCACGGGAGAACCAGAACCAGAACTGAGCTTTGGTCAAAACCTGTCAAAACCTGCTGCAGTGAAATTAGTTGTATTGGTTTTCTAAAGGGACTCAGTAACACTACCACTTTCATCCACGCAGACCGCCAAAATCAACACAAAATGGAAGTTCATTGTAGTAGCTTTAAACATGTCAGTTAATTTGGTTAATTTTGAGTGACCTTTGTTGGATTTAAAAAGAAAAAAAAGATCTGATGCGAGATGTTATGCTTTAAATGTTGAATTATCATGAGTGCTTTTAAATGAAAGTCTCCCCAAGTGAATCGTCTTCTCCGTCCTCTCTTATCCAGATACTGTCTCAACAAAGCAGGCCTGAACTCCGTGAAAAAGATCCTCATTTGCCTCGGCAAATGCTTCCCGGACATGAACTTCTGCCCCATCCTGCCCGAACTGGTCTCCCTCCTCCTCCACTTCAGCGAGGACGAGGCCGAGTGTTTCCACAGCGTGTCCCGGCTCATCTGCTACGACGACCCCAACAAGCGCTACATCGACCAGACCTTCCTCACCTACCGCGCCTCCTGCATGACCTTCGGGGACCTCGCCAACAGGTGCTGCAGGGGCATCCGCAAGCTGATCGCCAGCTCTCACCAGAACCTCTTTGAGTTCTACTCCGACTGGATCATGTGGATATTCGCCGACCTTCCCTTCACATACGCCATCAGAGTGCTGGATGTCTACATCTTGGAGGGCTACAAGGTCCTCTACAGGTTTGTTGCTGCCTCACGCGGAAACAAAAATCTGAGTGTGTGGTTTCTCACGGCATGGCCGTTACTTCCGGAGCGACACCGTAACCGTGTCGTTTCTTGCGTAGGGTGGCGTTGGCTTTGCTCAGCCTCTACAAGGTATCCGTGTCATCCAGAGTGGCAGACGTGGAGGACTTCCGCACAGACATGAAGAGGTTCGTGCAGAGCGTGGCTCGCCACTGCACGGCTGAGAATCTTCTGGAGAGGGCCTTCATGATCTCGATGGCCACGCGGAGGGAGCTCAACCTCCTGTTCAACGCCAACAAGGACGCCCTCATGCAAAAAGGTGTCGGCACGCACCAAAAGAGGTGGGTCAGCGCAGAAGTTTGGTATAGAACAGTCCGTGAGAGGCTTATTTGTCGGCAGAAATAACAGGAAAGGGATCTGCTTATAATAAGTATAAGGACTTTTCATGATGGGTAATTGCTGAAAAACAAAAGCTCACATTTATCTTATTTCAATTTCCTAAAGGCAGTCGGTCGAGACGGTGAACTTCAGCAACTTCGCCTCCAGTGTCGTGACTGGGACCGAGATGAGAGTCGTCTGGGCCTGGATACCTGAGCGCTTCTCCCTTTTCAGCCCCATCCGGCTGTTTAGCACGGCGGAACACGGAAGAAGCCTCGCTTCGTAAGCCACCTTCGTTTGACACGCCATCGAGAAAAAACATCTCATTCTGTCTCCTCATACTTGCACTATTAAAGGGACAGTTCACCCCAAAATTGAAAGTATATATCTTTCCTCTCACCTGTAGTAGTATTTATCAGTCCAGATTGTTTTGGTGTGAGTTGCCTAGTTTTGGAGATATCGGCGTTGAATATGTGTTTTTTGACTCTGGGGTGAACTGTCCCTTTAAATGAGGGCCAGGGCATCATGGATCAATAACTGCTGAACACTATGTGCCAGCAGTGGAAAGCAGATTCTCAGGTCTAGTTAACAGAACGGTGCCGCGTGTTTTCACTATCAACATGTTTGCTTTGAGTGTAAAAGTCAAGCCACTCACAGTTCAGCTCACGCTGTTTACCAAAAAATACCTTAAGTTGAAATAACTAGTTCTGAACAGTCTGTTAAAAAGTATAAGGACATGGATATTAAAAACAACAATAAATCCTGTGTTTTCTCTCTCTCATGTAGATTCTATTCACATGTGGAGGGACACGAACCAGCGGTCTTGATTATCAAAACTGTGTGTGAAGAGGTAACATTGGAAAATGAATATTGGAATATTTAGCTATATATGCTTTTCTTTTTTATTTAATAGATTTGAACCCAATGTCTACTGATCATAATTATGGAATACATTTTGTGCTGAAATAATTCTCATTTCTCAGGTCTTTGGTGCGTTCCTGTCAACAGATGTGATAGAAAGGAAAAAGCACGACTCTCAGGGACTCGCGTATTTTGGAACCGGGGAATGTTTTGTTTTTACGGTGAGACATATTCCTGCTTTCTTCTTCTTCTTCTTCAGTTCAACTCGTCACATCACAGGGTTTGCTGCGACATGCTTCAAGTCGGTCACCTTTCTATATTATCCTTCAATAAATAAAGTGTGCTCTCTCCCTCAGCTGCGTCCCAACATGGAGTGCTACCAGCAGGCTATGGTCAACATAATGACCAGAGCAGCTTCCCCTCAGCAGGCTCGAGACGGCAGCTTGGCCTCCTCTCCGGTGTCCAACGGTGGCTGCTCCCCCATCGCCACCCCGACTCTGACCTGTCCCGCCGGAACCCCCCAGGACCCCAGCTACCTGACGATCCCCTTCACCGCCCCATCAGAGGAGCCCACGACAGCCAAAGAGCCGAGGAGATCCAAGGAACAGGAAGCCTCCATGTTCATCGCAGGCAGTGACAGTCAGCTCATAATCGGTACGCCAGTGGAACATATTGTTAGGTCTTGAACATATTGTTAGGTCTCATTTATTCATTATAAAAAGTTCTAGTTAACAGTGTGTGTATGCGGTGCTGATGTCTGTGCTTTCTTAGGTGGTGATGGAGGCCACGCACTCTGCCTACAGGAAGACCTAGAGGGGGGGCTCTCAGAGCCTTGTGACACATTCAAGAGCAACCAACTCTGCAAGGGACATTTCAAGATCCAGGCCCTGGAAGTGTGGGGCATCCAGAACTCTATTTCCTTTTCTCACAGCTTTCCCTCTCAGTAGACTAACGGGCAGAGAGAGAGAGAGAGAAGCCGTGAAACTTTGCATATTTGTTGTCTAAACACATTTTTTTTCCACAATGCTGTTTCATTGGACTTGATTTTTATTTAAATGTTCAGATATTTATTTTGTGAAATGCAGATGTGTGCACATGACATATTACAAAGCAATTGAGGGAGATTTTACTTGACTTTGATGTCCACATGTCAAGTCAAGTTTATTTGTAGAGCCTTATATTGCACATTTCGTCTCACGGTTCTACACAAGCCCACATAAACAATGGTTCCTCTCACAGAGAAGCTCTCTTAAAACATAAGGAAAATCTCCACACGAAAAAAAAACAACTTCTCATCTTATCACAGAGGGAAGGGTTGAGACACGCCAGCTAGAGCTATTGCATGCAACAACATCTGCTGTAATGAATCCTATCTGTTGCACAAAAAAAGAGAGTACTTTACCCGGATGCATATAATTCCACATGTTTTTGTATTTTGCAGTTTATTTGCATTTGATACGCAATTTAACTTCATGCTCTTTTTCACATGTTGTGATCAGTGGCTCGTGTTTTCCCTATGTCTAATGACTTATTCTGATATAGACCTGTTGTGAACATTATATATTTTTTTACTGTGTAATACTGAAAAAAAAATATTTTTACTTTCTGTTTAACCTTTCTAAGTTCTGAGTTGTCAACATATGGAGGCTATTACTAATAAGGGGTGTAGGCCTGTGACGTGTGTATACGAGGGCATGTCTGTTTATTTGCTGTTAAAATGACGTGAAGGGTTTTGATATCCTTTATGCACACCTTGTTTATGAGACATGTGCTGCGTTCGTGTGCTTGTGAAACTATCGTAAGTGGTAAGGATGCATCTGAAGCTGATCTGAAAGTGTGAAAATGTATTCTTGTTTGTTTGTTTGGTTGCTCGATTGTTTGTTTTTGTGATAAAAGACAAAAACACATTTTGAGCGGATAATAAAAACGATGTCAACAGCCAACATACCCGGTTGGTTTGTATGCCATTGTTAAATCAGCGTAAGGTTTGGATGCGTCTACTGTAACTTGCTTTACCTCAGTTGACACATTTTTCTTTAAAATAAAACGTTAAGCTGTACATATTGTGTACTATTGTCTCATCATTCAGATACCACAGCACAATGCAGGTCACCTACGCGGCGCATGAGCAGTACAATAAAATATTAATCGACAACAACCATTTAAATTCCGAATTTACGTGTGGCATATGAAGGTATCGTGTAAGGATCGGACAACGGGAATCAACATTTATATGCTATAACTTGTTCGGCAAACTGCAGCAATTAGACTGCGGTCAAGACAGAAGACACGGAAATTGTAGTGCACCTATATACTGACATTCATGGTAAAACCGTTCAAAGGGAGTGAGCGAGGGACTTTGCGAAGTTAGCGGAGGATCCACGTTAGACTATTTCCGGTTTTCCAAATAAGATGTCAACAAAGCGTAGCTATTATTCCTTTGATTATCTTTCAGCAACCCTCAAATCAAAGAATAAATACACACACAATTCAGTTGTATTTTTCATTTAACTCATAAGATACAGGTAACATGTTTTATACTTAATGTGAATGTAATTCAATTAATATTATTTCCGTATATGCAGTTTGTATACGTATTGTTGACATATTTTGAAAACCGGAAGTTATCTCACGTCGATCCCTCCGCTAACTTCGAACAGCCCCTCGCTCGCTCCCGATCTGGGTCGTTTGAAGGAGTTTACCACGAATGTCAGTATATAGGTGCACTAAAATTTTCAGTGACGGCTGAATTGACCACGGAGATCCGAGTTGTTTGCTAGCCAGACCGCAGTAGCGAAGTAGTTATCGTGAAATGTCAAGAAGGTTCAATTTAAAACGCTGCAGAGAAAAGATGTGACTGACCTTCGGTTTTAAGGATTATGAAAGAGGTGGGACTCAATATTTTATGCCCTGCTCGACCGTGTACGTCTTTGCTATGCTAGCCAACGTTAGCTTCTGCTAAGTTAGCCGATAGCTAACGTTGACTTGTTGTGTGCATGTGTGTCCCAGATAAACAATCATCCAAACTCTTTTTTACAGCCACTAAAGCAACACAATAGTTTGCGCTAACACAACAGTCGGGGGAGGGTGTCTCTGTAAAGACACTTGGTCATGCTAAACGCAATACAAAAACATGTTTACTGCATTTTTACACATCCATCATATCCAGATGTGTTTTTTTCTGAATCAACACTGTTTACTGTCCAATTTGAGGCGCATTCTGTAACGCTCTCTCGCGTGTCGTCCGTTTTGTCATTGCAGCGTGATCCCTCAAAAGTCACAATTGTGAACAGCTAAGTCACATAGCTAGTCGGTAGATTAATGGCATATAAATATAGTCTATCTCGTCAGGCGATGGTGCAATAAAAACAGTCAACAAGGGGCCTTTGTGATATCTTAACCCTGCTTCAGAGATGATGGGGTAAAGACGGAGACGCGTCTCTCAACACCTGGTGTAATCTTCGAGAGGTTTATCATAAGTAACATTAACACGCCATACGAGACAACAGCTGGATTGTTATGCTTCACGTTCTCCTCTGTGGGGGTCCTCATCACCCAGCATACCACATTCATTTCTGGTTGTCAGCTAGCAGAGCTACATGTCAATGGTAGTAAACCACCACCTGACCCAAACAGCTGAACCCTGCCATGCCAGGACCTTGTTGAAATAGCCATTGCTGAATTACCAAATTAGGTGTGTGGTCATTCAGAAAATATCACTATGACATAGTCCCCCTCATAGAGCACTGACAAGTTGATTTTATTCATAATGCATTTTATAAATACAAAATAAACATATCTAAGGGATTTGCATTCAAATTATATTATATGTTTGAGTGTGTTTACATGAGAAAAATAAGTGCTATTTGACGATATATCATTACAACATGTTTAAATCAGTTTCATCCTCAACAATCCAGTGACGCTCAGCTATGTTATACAGTCCAACACTGAATCCCTGCTCTACCATACTGATGTCAGTTTCCAATTCCTCTGTTTGTGTCTGTTTTTGCGTCTGTGCATGTGAACAGGCTGCAGTCATGGGCCCGGGTGCCGCGTCTGTCGTTAAAACAGAATCTTCAGAGGAAAGTAAGCGTTGATGCTTCCTTGTGTTTTCATCATTTTTCTTTGGGTCCTTTGGGTAATATTAGTCGGTAATTCTTTGATGCGACTGTTCCTCAGGTCCCGGAGGAGTCTACATAAAGGAGATCTCGGAATCGGATTCCAATGATGACTCAACCGCCGCCGAGCCCGAGAGACGGCCACAGAGCAGCGCATCAGACAAGAGCTACATTTGCTCTGTCTGCGGCAAGACGTTCGACAGACCGTCAAAGCTGGAGAGGCATAGGCCTGTGCACACGAGGAAGCCCAAGACTCTTCATCAGTGTCAGCACTGCGAGAAGAGTTTCACGCAACAAGAGAAGCTGATCCGACACCAGAACTGCCACAGCAGGACTAACCAGCACCCCTGTCCCGACTGCGGGAAGGTGTTCAACAGGCCGTCGAAGCTCGAGAGGCACAAGCGCACCCACTCGAAGAAACCGAAGGTGCCCCATCAGTGCTCGTTCTGCACGAAGACGTTCAGCAAACTTAACAAGCTCGTCCGTCACAAGCGGATGCACACCGGGGAGAAGCCTTTCACCTGCTCCGTCTGCGGGAAAGGGTTCTCCGAGTCGGGCCACTGCAAAGCGCACGAGAAGACGCACGAGGAGCAGCCGGAGAAAGCTCACTGCTGCGCCGACTGCGGGATGTGCTTCTTCAAGGCCTCGGAGCTCCGTCGGCACTTCCGCTCCCACACGGGAGAGAAACCTTTCCGGTGCACCCTGTGCGAGAGCCGCTTCTCCCGCTCTGAAGGACTCAAAAGGCACATGAGGAGCCACACGGGGGAGAGACCATACAAATGCGTCATCTGCGCCAAGGGGTTTTATTCCCGCCAGGATTTGAATATTCACGGGTTAACCCACTCGGGAGAGAAGCCGCACCTTTGCCCCGTGTGCGGCAAGGGCTTCTCGCAGCTGGGCAACATGAAAGAACACGAGCAAAATGTTCACATCAAGTCCGAGAAGTACATTTGCAATGAATGCGGGGCGACCTTCACACGGTACAAGTCGCTGACGAAACACCAGAGGACGCACACGGGAGAAAGGCCGTACCTGTGCCTCACCTGCGGTCGCAGGTTTTCATGGAGCCATTCGCTCAGCAGACACCGGAGGACGCACACACACAGACAGATGTCTATGGACGCATCGAAAGGCAGATTAAGTTTTGAAGGACCCTCGGAGAATCCTAGCAGTTGAAAAATAGAAGCGAGGACATTTTCATCGTCAAGCTATCTTCCTGGAGCCTCAGTCGAGATAACACGTGGTGTTCTGTCGTGCATTGAGAACTCATTTTCAAGCTTTGTGACTATTCACCCTGCCGATTGCCTTATTTTGCCACAAAATATCAGTTAGATCAGTGTTTTTCAACCTTTTCTGACCCGCGGCACATTTTTTACATTAAAAAGATCCCGCGGCACACCAACAACCAAAAACGTTACAAAATGACACCTTTGCAGGGGTGTCAAACTCAATCCCAGGGAGGGACAAAATTAAAGATTGGGACTACGTTGAGGACCATTTAATAAACAGGATAGAAGGCATATTGGACAAAGTGCAAAAAGAATACATGTTTAGGTAGGCTACATTATTTTATGCATATGTGCCAGAGCCAGATGTTTGGCATCTTTTTTTGGCTGCCAGTTCATTAATATCTGGGGTTAGGTTCTGTGGAAACCCTCACGATGGAGTGAAGGTGCATCAGTGAGATGACTCCTGTGTGGGTTTGTGTTCCTCTTCATCACAGAGAACAGCTGCTCACACAGGTATGTGCTCCCAAACATGCAGAGCATTTGAGCAGCATGTAGGCGGAGTTAAGGCATCGTTTCGGGGGTGAAGCTTGGAAACTGTGCAGCGCCCTCAGAGTCATACTTTGCCTTGAGTGTCATTACACTGGAGGTCTATCAGCTCCACAGGTGCTCTTTCCATGTCAACTGCAAACGGATTGCTGAGCAGTTCAAGTTTAAATTTCTGAGCTGCAAAGTCGGCAAATCGCCGAGTGATCTCTGTGCCAAGTGCGCCCAGTTTATCAGCAAAATGCGCAGTCGGGAACACAGCAGTGGAGACTTATACTGCCTCACACATGTCTGTGATCATACTGTGATCCACTGGCATGGAAGAGTATTTATTACTTAGCCAGCCACTATATTGCAGCTCAGACGCTCAACAATGGCAAAGTATTTGCAACAACTAAATAATATTTTTTTGGACTCATTAAGTGAAATTGGACAATTTCCCACAGCACACCTGACGATCTCTCACTGCACACTGGTGTGCCGCGGCACAGTGGTTGAAAATCACTGAGTTAGATGCTCTCAGTACAGGCCTCCAGATTAGATTTTTGTGTTCAATTAATTGGGTGAAGACCGATCATGTGGCTATTTATGTACACTGCTGTATGTGGTGAAGCTCTGTTTACATCTTCCTTTATGACAGATGTCCTTGCCTTCAGCTAGTGTGGAAGAATTCCAAACCAAAAGATGTGTCACAACCAAAGTAGAGTTGCCCTGACTCCAAGACCTGAACTCGTATTTGACATGCAGCCAAACTGATGCTAGAAACCATGCCGGCGACGTCTCTGCACCTGTGTGATTGATGGAGATGTCAGACTGAAGTCTTGACTAAATCTGAGTAAATGTCTGCTTCCCCAATAGTGTTTAACTCCAACTGATGTTATCTGCTACCTCGCGTAAACAGTGAAGCCACACACACTCATTAACATTAACCAAGACGTGTGTGTTGTTCAGTCCATGCCAGTAGCTCAGTGATTTTCCAAAAAATTTACTTTCTTTTTTAAATTGTTTTGAATATTACAATAACACTTGAATGCCAAAAACAAAACTTTATTTGTCAAAATCTTTTTTTAAATGTTTGTTTATTTTTTTTAAATTAAACCTTCTCATAACAGTTTTCCTCTGGTATGAGCTGTGTGAAATGAAAATGAATATAAAACTTTTTGCACAGTTGGACTTATATCACACATATGATCTAAAATGTACTTTGAGTTGTGCTGATAACGATGTGAATTCACCTTTGAGCAACATAAGTTAAACAAAAGCTATTTTATAGAAAATATAGTCACCAATAAACTGTTTTCATAAATAATTTTTGTGTATGGCGTTTGTTGTGGTGTACCAAACTATTCTGCTGCATGTTGCTGTGATGCCTATCGTGAAAACCACCGTTGCCTTTAAGGTGGTTAGTGTAATGTCGGTTCCCAGAACATATAGTTGATCAGTCCAATAAAAATATGGCATGTAGTAGAAACATATTTCTATTTAACCTGTAGATTTGTCCCTTAAAATCACTAACCAGGGATTAAATGAAAAAAACAACCAGTGGTGTACATATTTATCTTAATTTGTGTACGTTCACCCATTTCAAGGTAATTTATAACATTTCCGAGGGCACCTGAAGGCAACGAGGACCCACCAATGACAGTGGCCAATAGAATCCCAGCTGTTGCTAGGTAACGTTTGTTTGATGTAGCTAACGTTGGAGAGCTGTCAGGCTGGTTTGAGAAAAGAGTGGTAGGTTAGTTAGTTATTTTTTAAGCGACTTTCTTGATGTTAGTAACGTTTGGGCGTATCAACATTTTACAGCATAATACATTGTTTCAGCCATGGCTCTTGCAACGCAGGGCGTGCCTCAACTTGAACTAGAGGCTGTTATTGGGTTTAACGGTAAGTTTTCCTGCAAACGTTAGTTACGCATCTAACGTAGCTAACGTTAACCTAGCTAACTAGCCGTTTACTAGCTAACTGACCTAACGTCAAAACCATGGTTAACAATTCAAACCCTAAGGAACGCAACTTGCTTAATTTATAAGCATGCTAATCTGTGAACATGAAAACGTTTCAACAATCTTTGACGTTTTTAAGTTAATACTAGCTAAATTGTGTAATGTACTTTAAGTTGACGCTAAATGATAAAGTGTTTTGCTAATTATCTTAAGCTAACTATATAAATAATATGTAACAGTTACTTGGTTGGATTCAAACAGGAAAAGGTTGCACATTCTCATTGCTGTCTGCTCATCTACTTTTTTTAAATCAACAATAGACCATCCATCACGATTGCAAACTTTTTTCCCCCCTGTGCGTTTACCCGTCTTATCTCACGTGACCGGTATGCTAACGTTTACATTCATGTCTCATCAGGGCACGTGTTTTCTGGTCTGAGAGTCCATCCGGACCGAGAGCACCTGATCTACCCTCTGGGATGCTCGGTCATTCTTCAGAGGATCGAAGATGGCAAGCAGGAGTTCCTGCATGGACACACGCACAATGTAACCTGTATTTCAGTGTCCACAAGTGGATCGTATATCGCCTCTGGACAGGTCACCTTCATGGGCTCTGATGTAGGCGTAGAAGTTATGCATTATAATTTCTAAAATCTCTCATATGGTTGACTCAACTTAATCCCCACCACCAGTTCTTACCACATATATATATATATATATATATATATATATATATATATATATATATATATATATGTA
>NW_022280113.1:1021356-1027073 GCF_004355925.1 Anarrhichthys ocellatus
ATATATATATATTTAAATATCATATATGTATGCATTTTCTTTTTCCTAGGCTGCGGTTATCATCTGGGACTATGCACAGCGGACAATCTATGCCCAGCTGCTGGACCACAAGGTAAAGGTAGAAGCACTGGCCTTCTCTCCCAACGAGAAGTACCTGGTGTCCCTCGGAGGTCAGGACGATAGCAGGTAAACATCAAGTTTGGGTGATTGCCGTCCAGAGTGAGCTGTGCTCCCTCCCAAATAACCAGGTTGCTTCACACAGGAATGAGGAATAGAGGCACGCGGCCAGCCGAAAAAGCAGGATAGTAGTTTCCAAAAGTAGTGAAACGCTCTGCAACCTGATCATAACAACAAGATTTCAATGGCAATGTCTTTATGAGAGTAAACACAATCCAATTATTATTAGTTCAAATGTATTTATTTAGTGTTTTCTGTGTGTCCTCAGGATAGTGGTATGGAATATTGAGACCAAGCAGTCCATCTGTGGGAGCCTGGCTTCACCGCGCAGCGCCGGTAACTGCCTCACTGTGCAGTTCTCAAACACAGACGACAATGTCTTTGTTTCTGCCGGGAGGTGAGTGAGTGCAGTCTGCTGGCATTCTGTCAACCAACCAGTAACATTCTTGTTATTCTTTATTCTGTATGTTACTATCCTTGGTGGTGGTGGTGTTGTTGTTTTTTTGGTCAGCGGAACCTTGCGAGTCTGGGAGCTGGACCTCCCCAACAGGAAGATCAGGCCCATGGAGTGTCAGACAGGCAAGCTGAAGAGGACTGTGAAATGTATACAGGTACGAGGTCGTGAGAGTCTTCAGTTCACATCGGTTTGTTCCCCCCAGCTTATTTAACTAGCCCGCCATTTAGCTTTGCAAAATGTCTGTTGCCGAAACTCACTAAATGATTGGTGGAGTTGCAGTAGATGCATCTGGGGAGATAACTAACGATCTATAAACATGGCGAGCAATTCAATGTAATATTATTCTGTGATTTTTTTTGTTTTGGTCATATTGACGTGTTTGTAATATTACCCCAGATCTCAGAGGACGATCAGTTCATTTTCTGTGGCACCACCAGTGGAGACATAATGAAAATCAACCGGAAGACGGGGCTTCTGAGTGACTCTGGTCCAGCTAAAGACAAATACAGCATGGTAGGTCGGCGAGTCCAACTAAAACGTGCCAGGTCTCCATATATATTTTTATATATAGTTCAGCTAGTGTCAAGGAAACTAGGAATTTGACTATATCTTAAATCTCAGTGCTCGTGGCTTCTCTGCGCAGGGTGTCAATGTCCTAAGGATTCTGAAGCATGGGGACCTGCTCGTGGGCTCTGGATCCGGCACCTTGACTCTCTGTTCCAGGACTAACTTCAAAACTCTTAAGTGAGTCCAACAACTCTGTCATTTGAATCATCCCCATTTAAGAGATACTTACATTTGTTCATGGTGTCTATATCTTGTACATTAGAATAACTATCTACGGTACCTCTGAGTTTATTTTACAGTGCTCATTATCAGGTCCTTCTCCCCCCCCCCCCCCCTCTCTCTTCTCCCACATTAGGAAAGTCCAGCTGGAGAAGGGTGTGACCTCCATCGCTATGAGAGGAGAGGGCCAGCAGTTCTTCGTTGGGACGGAAGCGGCTCAGATGTACCGCTGCGGCTATGACGACCTCAAAGAGGAACTCATTTCCACCAGCCACAACAGCGCTATCAAGGACGTCGTCATAGTTTAGTGAGTGGCACATTAGACAATTTCAGGGAGGAAGTAAAATCGGCAAAAAAGCCTTTTTACAGCTTTTGAAATTGGCTGTGTCTCTTTTGGGCAAAAGGGCTTAAACCCCATTACTGTAATCTCTCACAATGCATGACTTCAGTACCGCTTTGTGCTCACCAGAGGGCGACATAGGCTTGCCTCATCCATGTCAGTTTACAGATTACACAGTTTAGGGTTTTAGTAGCATTGTATACCGATATATTGTATGGATACTGGGTTAATACCACGATACCATATGCCTTTAACTCAATAAGCAGCCGTTCTCTCTTTATTTGTGTGTTATTTTTTTAGTGGAACATCTGAATTGTTTGCAACCTGCTCCGAGGAGGACATCAGGTTGTGGCACATAAACATGTCCAAAGAGCTGCTGCGGATCACCGTGCCCAACATGACCTGCAACTCCCTGGACATCATGGTTGACGGACACAGCATCATCAGTGGTGGGAACCCGGGAGAGAAATATCTGCAAACAAGTCACCACAAAGAATGACTGATGATGACTGACTGTTTTTTTTACTCTCTTCCAGCATGGAACGATGGCAAGATCCGCGTGTTTGGGCCGGAAAGTGGCTTACTCATGCACATCATTCATGATGCGCACAGGATGGGCGTGAAAGCCATCGCTGGCACCAGGGACAGCAAGAGGATCGTCAGCGGAGGGGGAGACGGACAGGTCAGTAGGCATCGTTCACAAAACAGATCGCAATGTTCCGCGTTCTCACCGAATGGAAACGCACTGAAATTCGTTTTTTCTTTGAAAATGTGAAGCTGTGAATTATTGAATTGAAGTTAAAATGCTCTCACGGACAAATGGTCACATGAATCCATTATGTATCCATAGTTGGCATTGAAACAAAGTGGAAAGAGTCTTTTAAATGAAGTGCCATATCTGACGACTGGTAAATGAGTCGGGGCTCACCTTTTGTAGGTCTGTGTTTGGGAGCTGCAGCCGCACGGCCATCGGCTGCTGGAGGCCATGAAGAAGCACAGAGCCGGAATCACTTGTATCAAGATCAAGAGTGACAGCAAAGAGTGTGTCACTGCCAGCGCTGATGGTACCTGGATCATCTGGGACATAGTGTGAGTAGCCCCTCTGTGTCCCCACACACACACACACACACACACATTTCACATGTACATCCTCTTCAAACCTTTTTTTTCTTGTATAGTCAGTGCATCAAATACTCACGTTTCTTGGTAGTACTATGTAATAACATAGACAGCAAAGCCGCTTGAGTAAGTCGAATTTGTAATGAATTAATTCTCAATTTTGATTCGATTTTTTCTGAAACTCAACTATTTTGCTCAGTTGAGTTGAGTTGAAAAAATGGGTGGAAAGAAAGACTTATTACTGGATGAGTTAATCCCATTACCCAGCAAAAAGAACGAATAATACCATACATAATAGCTAAAGACATACACAGCCACCAGAGAGACAATTACAGAAAATAGAGCGTGCTGCTTTCAGGTCTGCGTTGAAATAAGAGTAAAATTCAGAAGCACTTCATCGGCGTCTGGCTGGTACAAAGGGAATGAAAAGAAGTCCAGTGCATTCTTTATTAAGAAATCTTAAAATCCTTTAATCTGCGGGGCTTCTTTTGTGAGGAGAATAAAACCTTTTAAAAGTCGTCGTGTTCTTTCACTGAACAAGTCTGTGGATTAAAGGCTTCCACACTGTATGCATCCACAGTGGCATAGATATTTCTTCTTTGGTATGATTACTAACAAGCTGTTGTTGAAAAAGAATATCAGTCAGACAAGAGCCTTTAGCCTCAATTAATCCAGATTGGCACCTTGTCCAGCTAGATACATCTGTCCACAGAGGAAGTTGCTCATGCATGTTTTATTTGAATGCACAGTTCATCTTTTTATTGTATAATCATACAGATCAGCTTGTGTTTATTTTGTTTGCATGGGAAAGAAAACATGTTTGGTTATATTAAAGGTGCTAAATTCCAAATTCAGAGGGACTGACTACGTAACTCTCAACATGGCGGCTAGCAGCTAAAGGTGCAAACAGCACGAACAGTGCAAACAATGTTAACAGTGCTGATGGAGCTAACATTGCAGATAGAGCTAACATTGCAGATAGAGCTAACAGTGCTGATGGAGCTAACATTGCGGATACAGCTAACAGTGCGGATATAGCTAACAGTGCGGATAGAGTTAACAGTGCTGATAGAGTTAACAGTGCTGATAGAGTTAACAGTGCTGATAGAGTTAACAGTGCGGATATAGCTAACAGTGCGGATAGAGTTAACAGTGCTGATAGAGTTAACAGTGCTGATAGAGTTAACAGTGCTGATGGAGCTAACAGTGTTTACCTGAGGAGGAACCAGAGTTTGGGTGCGATGTTTTCCACGACGACACCGTGGTTGGTGATGAGCTACACACACAGCCGGACAGGCTATGTAAACAAACCACAGAGACTCTCGTATTACAGCACACACAGAGGGAGAATGACTTCATTCTCTGCTCAGGTAGACATTACTACACCGTGTCTTTACAGAGCAAATAGTTCTTTGCTGCTGTACCAGTGCTCTGTATTTGAAATTTAGCGCCTTAAAACTGCACTTGGTAGCTCATGATGTGACCACTACTGCTGCACTGGTGAAAGTCAGTCAGCCTTCTCTCTCCTATCGTTTTCTTTTTTTTTTCCTTTCAACTTCTGCACCATCGTCTGCATTTCCTGCTGTAGGCGGTTTGTGAGTCTTCAGATGGGGATTAACAACACACATTTCCGGACGGTGTGCTACCACCCAGAGGAATACCAGATCATCACCAGTGGGACTGACAGGAAGGTGCGTTTTGGGACCGTCAGTGGTGGAAGAAGTATCCAGACACTTTACTCAAGTAAAAGTACTAATATCACACTGGGAAAATGAGTATTATCTGCTAAGTTTACTTTTAAATAGTTTATTTAGTTTAAGAAGAGGGAGAATTTTCTCAACCTATAAAGTTGAGTTGAGTAGAAGTATAAAGTTGCATAAAGTGGAAATACTCAAAACTCAACAAATACCTCTAATTTCAAGTTCAGCACTTGAGTTAATGTTCAGGATGCATTTTAAGGCAATTCCAGTAGGCATTTAAACAATATATGTATTATTATTTACTTAATTTATATCCCAACCAGTACAGCACATCCCATTACTGATGTCCGGTCACGTATCTTTACGATAACACTTGTTTTGGGTGTTTTCTATTGCACTGGTATGTAAGAATTCCCTGGGACGCAACTCAGCATACACGCCTCACAGGAAGAAAAAAACGGAAAAAACGTAATGATTGAGAATCCCTCAGGGTGGAAAGAGACTGGCACTCACATAATGTAAATGTCTCATTGTGCTGTTATTGTTATTATAATCTCCACTCAGTGCGCATGAGAGAAAAAGGCTGTCTGCTCTGGTAAGATCAGCATAGAGAGGACGTGCACAGTCACACACGCGCTCGCATGTCCACCGATTAGTTTGAAAAGCTTGTAATTTGTTTCAAGGCTAAACATAATTAAGCCGTTGCGTTGGCTGCTAGTCGCAGAGACAGAGATGCTCGGCCCTTCGAGTCTGTTATTTTGCGAGTCATGCTGATTCACTCGTCATCGCTCATTTACACCAGGTCAGAAGTTCACGGTGGCAGGAAGGAACGCTTGTTTCCTTGATTGTGCACTTCATCCGCACCCCTTGAACCCTCGTCGACAAGTTGTGCTGATTAACGCAGCGCTGGGGATGTGCTGAGTGAGCAGAGAGAGAGAGAGAGAGAGAGAGAGAGATTCAGGGGAAAGGGGAGGGAGAAGGGAGACACTGAGGGAGGGGAGCGCTGTGGCGTCCGTGGCTTCCTGCGGATGTGCCCAAGTGCCAGCCAGATCCACCATCTGCTCATCCCAAGACACAGGCGCTCTGTCTGTTCTCTCTCTCTCTCTCTCTCTCTCTCTCTCTCTCTCTCTCTCTCTCT
>NW_022280113.1:1027083-1034050 GCF_004355925.1 Anarrhichthys ocellatus
CTCTCTCTCTCTCTCTCTCTCTCTCTCTCTCTCTCTCTCTCTCTCTCACACCCTCCATCATGTCCCAGCATGCCTCGATGGGTAAAATCACAGAGAGGAAACCAATAAAAGTGAAGAACAAGGTGTGAAGAGAAAGACAGTAGCCAAGAGAAAAAATAGAAAAACAAGGCGTGTGGAGGGTCAGGGAGAGATCGTGTTGATGACGATGCATGTTTTGATGCTGCATTCAGTGGAGACAATATGGTGGATGGGAATGATAGTTGAAAGCGGTCTTATTGTGTTCTGTCCAGTTATTTGTTGCCATGTAATGGGAGGATGCAGCCTTGATGCCTCACATAATTTAAATGCAATAGTACTTTTGCAGCACAATATGAGCCGGGAACGTTCGGTTACATGGTATGCACCTTTAAGGGGAAACACCTAAAGACATTAAAACAGTTTAATTAAACATATATCTCCATTGAACTTCCACAGTTGATTACTTACATTAAGATCATTATTTTTTTATATTACAAGTTTTCTAAAGTTGATGGCTGAATATGCAAATAAGGCATTAGCTTATCAAATATGTATCTACATTTTTTTTTGGAAAATGACCTTTATAGATGTGTATTGTAAAATGACAGACATTTTAAAGTCAGGAGGTGAATAGAGTAGATATATTGAATAACAGAATGTTATGTTTAAATATGCAAATGAGGTAGTATCTAATTCTAACTTCTGGTGAATTTAGGAGAACTCTACAGACACAAATAGACAAAAGTTTAGTGAAATAAAGAGCCTAGGCTCTTTCCTGGTTACAAGGTGAGCATTACCAAACAAACAGGCCAGACTGGCCCCTGCTTGCGGCACTTGATTAATTTCCTGGCGGCCCGTGTTGTGGCTATGAGCACGTTTCCCAGGCTGAGGTGGAGGGAACACAGATGGGCCGAGACAACTCACACAGGTGGGAGTCTCTAATAAGCTGCCAAAATGAGAAAGTGACGGAGGGAGAGGTCGAGACTGTGGCAAAGGAGGAAGCAGCGGAAGATGACGCCGGGGAGAAAAAATCGTATGAACATGATTTTGATCCGTCATTCGTGGTATTTGGAGATGTACATTAGAAACACACACTTCAGCTGAGTGAATTTGCATATCCTGCACAGCTGCAAGCCTCGCGCTCCGCTGCGATTCTGGATTTAAATACGGAAGGATTTCATAACTTGGTATTCTGTGTTTGTAATGAACCGTTTTTTCCCCCCCTCCGATTGTGGCTGCGTTTTCCCCCTAAATTATGTTTTGCGAAATTATTTTGTAGGAATATTAATATCAGCGAGCCATTCCGTCTGCAGTGAGCCAATCTGTAGCAGAGAAAAAAAATCCCGTGCTTGGCCGGCCCCCACAGAACATGTTCCCGTGGCTCGTGAGGGCAGCTTATTGCTTTGAGAATCACTCTGCAGTTCTGAAAGTATAAATAAGTCTGAGCCTTTTGTTCCTCTTTCATTCCACAATAACCAACAGCCTTTGATATGTCTGTGTGAGATTACATTTCCCCCTCCTATAATGCATTACAGGCATGCTCTTGTGCAGAGAAATGAAATCCTATCTCAGAGGCTATTCTTATAAGTGTTGGGCTTATTCTGCGCAGCTCTGTGGAACATGCACTTTTCCTTTTACACACCTGCATGCGACTTGATTTCATTTAATTTAGTCAACGATCATAGTCAAATTCTGTGTATTGTTCATTAGCAGCATTACTGCGATGGTACATACAGATTCTCCTGAACTAGACCTTTAAATCTGATGCGTGGTGCTTTGAACGCTTGATTGACGTTGAGGTGCAGTCGGTTCTGCGTTTTACTAACTTTAAAGCACGCGAAGGGACAGAGATCGCCACCAGATGCTCATTCGTACAGGACGAGTCAGAAGACTGATCTTAACCATCAAATCCACTTGGCCCCTCATTTACAGTACTTAACTTTTAATGATGTAATCAGCTCGGTCATATAAATAACAAGAAAGGACCCTTGTTGTCGTGCGGCACTGTGATGTTTTTTTGCCACCCGCGCTATAAATAACTTCGACTAACAATTGCCTTTTGTGAGATTTGATACTTTGACAGCTATAAAGCTCAAGGAGGGGGGGGGTGTGAATCTCATTTAGATCAGCACACATGGTTTCAATCGATGTGTGTGTGTGTGATAGATTATCACCATAGACCTACTTATTTCCACACAGAATACAAATAATAAAGCAGTACAGTTAATTCGAGGTAGTTTGAGGTCACATATTGCATCACCAAAATAGGAAATAATGATAATGTGAAGGAATAATAGCATAACTACAAAGAGATGCCGTCACCGGCATCATCTGCATCGTGAGCCTGCATCAATCTTCAGAAGCAATTACTGCTATAATTCAAACAACAGCACAGAGCTCACAAGGCGATGTGTCATTTATGATGAGGAAAAAGAGACTCCACAATGTCAGCTCACAGCACGTGTGCACTCTCCCTCCCCTCTTGGACGCGGGAGTCTCGCATAAAGAATGGGGGGGGGGTGAGCTAATATGTGTAATGTGTTGACTTCCCCCCTCAGGTCGTCTACAGGGACGTGTTTGACGGATCCGCCATCAGAGAACTGGAGGCGTCGCAGTCCGGGTCCATCAACGGCGTGCACGTCTCACAGGACGGCGGGTACTTTGTGACAGGTGTGGCCCAGTGCTCGTTTTACTGTTGTCGCTGTGCTTCTTCGGAAGAAATGTTCCTTTCAACGTAATTCAACCCGAGAATGAATAAGTCTACATCGGAAAATTCTGCATGAGCATGCATGGAATTTCTTCAAATTTGGCACAAAAGTCCAAGTGTGCTCAAGGATGAACTGATTTGATTTGTCCTATTCTTGTGAATGCAACATCTCAGAAACGCTTGGAGGGAATGTCTTCAAATTCTGCACAAATGTTTACTGATCAACTGATTAGATTTTATTTGGGTGGGGGTGGGGGGGGGGGTCAAAGGTCACTGTGATCTCTCGTCCGTCCCATTCGAGTGAACCCAATATCTCAAGAACACTGAGGGGATTTCATTGCATCTGGCACAAACGTCCACTTGGACTTAAGGGTGAACTGATTCGAATTTGGTGGTCGAAAGTCAAGTTCACCTTGACTTCACAAAACACATTTTTGGCTGATACTCAAGAATTCATAATGCCAATTGTGACAATTTCTCACACATGGCTGTTAGGATAAAATGAGGCGATGACATTGTTGTAAACTGCAGCTTGACTGGGAGGCGGAGGCATACAACCGCGAGGTATAGTTTCAGTCGGGGTCACTTCAGTTAAAAACTGTATCATGAAATCCTTCGTTTTGTTTTCGGTCGTGGCGTTATTGTGCTACTTTCCATTTGTCTTTTTTCACTCATACATAGTCGAGAGTGTTCTCATCTCTTTGCAGCCTTCGTTTTCATCTCCTCTGACACCACAATGCACGGCTCTGCTCAAACGTCTCGTGAGATTATTGACGTGTTTTTCACCTCTCCGTGACAGGCGGAGATGACAAGCTGGTGAAGGTGTGGGACTACATGAAAGGTGTGGTCACCCACGTAGGAGTAGCTCACAGTAGCAGCATCACCAGCATCAAGATCTGCTCCAATAGCCGCATCTTAATCAGCACCAGCGCCGACGGAGCCATTCTCCAGTGGAGGTTCCCTCACCCTTCGGCCTCTTAAATACTGCACACGGCGACTTGTAATCCACACTCATACTCAAATGTATCCGACGTTAATCTTTCCTCTTAGCAACTGTTATGAGAGTTCAACTGTATTACATATAAGTTTACACTCAGACCGAAATGAAATAAATGTGATGAAGCATTAACGACTTTGTTATGTGTCGAGAATGGATGATATAAAAAAAGAAATGAAAAGATTACACTTCCTGAACAGTGCGGGCACTTGAGTGGTGATTCCCCACAGGAGCTGAATATAGGTGGGAATTCACAGAGCGACACTTAACACGAGTATAAAATTACACATCAAGGCACAAGAACGTATTCTTCACACCAAAGTGCTTCTTTAGACCTCTTGAGAACAACAGAACGAATGCCGCTCTGCAGACGCCGTCGCGATGCCGATGAAACCACAATATGTAAAAACAAGGCTAATATGCCTTACATTTACACAGCTATCATTCTGTTTCTGTAGAGACACTGGCTGGTATCACACAGAATTATCAACTAGATTGAGTGGGTGAATTCAAAGGTCTGGATCGAGGGCAGTAGAGACAAGGAGGAGGCCCAGACTCAGTCAGCTAATCTATCAAAAGAGGCTCCCTGAAGGATTCCGGTCAAGACAGCAGCTCGCTGACTGTCTCTGATCCAAACCCACTTTCCTCACTGTTGTTCAGAATCCCCCCCCCAAAGTCAAATGGCAAACCTGCAGTACAAACCAAGTCAGCAAAAAACATCCCTGGATCTGTAAAAAACGAAAAAAGCCATCGCTGTCGTCTGCGTTCTCCACCCTGCTACTGAACAGAGGACCATCTGTGGGTCATTTTCTGTGAGCAAATATGATTACGTTTACTTGTCAACAATGGTGTGTTTCCTAACGATGCTTTAATAGGTGCATCGGGGGGGAAATTATGGAAATATCGGATGGGGCCTGGACTATCTATTTCAATAAATCAGCACATCTGGCACACTAAATTCAATCTTTAGTACTGGTGAGCTGTGAAATTAAGCTTCAGATGATTAGAATCTGAATATAGCACAAAAGATGTTGAATCCCAGAACCGCAAACAGCTTCTTTGAAATCCATTTGACTTACTTTGTGGAGTTCGGTGCAGTAGCAGCAGCCTTAATGTTTGTTATTAGCCCGGCTATGGATGTTGTACATGTGTCTGTAAATGCTTGTGTGTTATAGACAAGATATTTCAACAGCAGGGTAAAGCAAAAGTAGACCCTTATGTGGATAATCTCATTTAGCAGAATCAGCCAACGAATGCCTTCTTTTGACACTTTCTGGAGACATTAAAGCAGGTGATGTTGTAACCAGTCCTACAGGGGGCAGTTTAATGCTAACAGAGATTACCACATATTAAACACAACAACTTCCTTGTTCCCTGTGTAGCAAACAAGACGGGTTAAGTTTTCCTTTCTTCTCTTTGCCAGTCCAGCATCATGTGTGAGACTGTGTGAAAAAGAGCTGTCCTTTTCACTGTTGTGATAGACTATCAGTAATAATCCAGGTACATTAATTAAATCCATGGCTGAGGGGCGGGTTTAAGACAGAATCCTCCAAATAGAAACTTCATTGTAGCCCCGTAGACGGGAGCGGAGAGGAGGGAGGAATTAGCGAGTCCGCGCGTGCGATCCAGCGCTTGACAGCCATCGATGAGGAAGTGTAATTGAACCTGCTGAGTGTGGAGGAAAGGAAAAGCGTCTCATCTCTCTGTTCCTGGAGAGAGAGCGTCGCTCCACGAATCCCGCGGGCTGGCGATCACACAGTTGGCTACTGGGAGTTACCGGGATGTCACAGGGGATATTATCAGTAATAATGTGCCAATAATGTGCCACCTCAGCGGTAAGGTTTGCGGAGAGAAACGAGGAGGAGGAGGAGGAGGAGGAGGAGGGGTAGACAGCCAGCCCCGGCAGACAGGTGCGACTCCGCCGCCCGTTTCATTTCTTCCTCGCGGTCCTGTAAAGTAGTAGCGCCATGGATACCCGCAAGGAAAACAAGGTAAGGAAAGCCATGAAACCCAAAACGAGGAAGCGAAAAGAGAATAAATACAAAACCGGGAGGTTTGGCAGAAAGAAATCGCTGCGATCTTTTGGGAATTTCATGGGGAGGCTCCTTAAAACTTTGGGCACTTTGGCGCACTTTGGGGACGCGGAGCCGCCGGACGCGGAGGACGACGACGGCGGCTTCGGGCCGAGCGCTTCGGGGGGTTTCAAAGACGACGGCGCGCAGGTCGCCCGGGAGGGAGCCGCGAAGAAGAGCTCCGTGGCGTCCTCCTCGCACGGCTCGGTGAAGAGCAGGCTGTCGTGGTGCCACGGCGACAAGACCCCCGGGGTGCTGGGACTGAAGAACCACGGCAACACCTGCTTCATGAACGCCGTGGTTCAGTGCCTGAGCAACACCGACCTGCTGGCCGAGTACCTCGGGCTGGAGCAGTACAAGTCCGAGGGGGGCCACGGGAGGGTGAACGGGGAGGTGAGAGGCGAGGAGCCGCAGGCCGCCCGGGGAGAGGTGACCGAGCAGCTGGCGTCGCTGGTTCGAGGTCTGTGGACCCTGGAGTACACCCCGCTGCTGTCAGTGGAGTTCAAGGTGAGGACACACTGGTTGGTTGTGCTGTTTTTGTTTTGCAGTATGTTTTCTGGTCACCGCAGAGGAAAAGTGTGAAGGCCACTTATCTTAATTTCCCGGCATGCCATTGAGAAAGGGATTAGAAATGACTTGAGAGAGAGAGATGTTAAATTTGGTCTTTCTAACAAAGGCAACAACTTTTATAGTTGCACAAATACCAGTTGTATGTTTTGGTAAATATCAAGTGGAAATTCATAGCAAGGCTATATATCTATTTGATTAAAACTTGCATGGGCCCCAGACCCCCAACGGTGCCCTGAGACCCCCAACTTAAATAGTGTGTCAATTGATTTCTGGTTATTTTATTAAGTGCACATTTGTCTGCGAATGTCCCCCACTACAGCGCCATTAAAAAGCAATACCGCAGGGCCTTAAGGCCCTTTAAATCACATTACCACACAGCTAATTGACACAGAGCAGCAAAAGCTGCAGCCAGGTAGTTTATTTTCCAGCGCTGGTGGGTGTCTGGAAATATAATGAAGCTGCCGTGAGTGGTCTGCTGCTGTGTGGTCTGCACTCAGCGGGTACTCTGAGAGGACAGGAATACATTCACACTGAGAGGTGTCGGGGGGGACACCGGCAGACAAATGTGCCGGAAATGCACGGGCCCGGGACACCCTCACCCAA
>NW_022280113.1:1034150-1049392 GCF_004355925.1 Anarrhichthys ocellatus
CCCCCCCCCCCCCCGTGAGTTACTCCTGCAATAAAGAGATGTCATTATCGACAGGTTTCGATTGCTTCTACACATTCCTCCCATGGAATCTCAGTTACTAGCCAAAACCCAGTCCCAATAGCTTGAGTGCGTCCCGTGCCGGCCCGGCAGCACAGCGGGTATGTGTCAGGAGGATTTGTGTGGGGATTTGTAAGCGGTATCAATACCAACTATCACAGTCTGTAGTGGCAAAGCAAATATTTGAATGAACACAACCAGGTGAGCGCTCGATTGAACAAGGTTCAAAGGGCGACGGTCTACCTGCGTGTCCCAAGAAGCCGCTCGGGTCCCGTGTGTGTGTGTGTGTGTGTGTGTGTGTGTGTGTGTGTCACGTGAAGCCAGGACAATAAAAACCTCCTCGCCGCTTTGCCTCCCAGTATCAAGGTTTTATCCTAGTTTGTTGAACTCGTAGTGCGTGCATGCAGTGTGACTACTGATTACACACAGGGTGCAGCATCTCCACCTGACTCACCTGCCCTGTACCTCAGGTGGTTTGTCTGCATTCCCCGGGCCAACCCCCCCCCCCCACCACCGGCTGACATGTGGAGTGCGGGGGAGTCGTGCATTCCTGTCTCATTCAAGTAAACTTCTAAACGCGGCATGTGATGGGGGTTGCACTGCGGATGTGACAAAATGCAAGTCGTCGCACAGTCACTCGTTGCTGTTGAGAGCTGCCGGGTTCTCTCTATGCTGAGTGGGTGACAGTCAACCATCAGGCGTCCTGATGCAACAGAGCAGTGGTAACTGCTCTGTTGCATCAACAGACAGCCTGGGGGAGGTTGTAGGGTAGTGGAATGCAATATGTGTCTTTTGAGTGGGATATCATTTATAATAGAAAAAGGTTGATACATTGAATGTAGCTTTGTTCCTCATCCACAAACACAGATTAGTAATGAAGTAAAGGGAGTGCAGTTTGTTCCAAAGCTGTAAGGGAGAGGTGATTAACGAAGAAGAAGAAGATGATGTTTTGATTTGAAAGATCAGAAAAGGACTCACGATGTTATCGATCATTAACGCTGAGTAACTACCTGCACGTGTGAGCGATTTAAAGGGTTTTAAACTCGTCACGGGCGGCATCACCAACTTGAGCCTGAGCCTCTGTAGACTTCTCATATCATAAAAAGTTAATATGGAAAACACAAAGTAACACAAGTTAAGAATTATCAGGATATTCAATCAAAATTACCTCTTTTGAAGTGGTTCCTGTGTGCCACATAATGACATAGATTGATCAGGACCCTGTTTTTGCACTAAGTACCAAATGATATGAAGAGCGTACTGTGGCTCTAGGTTGGCGCTGATATCACGTTTAACTCTGGGACATTTGGAAGTATGTTGGGCTGCAACGTTTCAACATTTTGAAAATGGCAATTTCCAGGCCTGGAGAAGGCCGACTTGTCCGCCTTCACAGCCTCGTTGTGTGTGTACTCGGGTGACTGTGGTTATAGTTCGTCTTTAGCCTAACGTTCGCTTTTTACTGCTGCCGATTGCATTCATGTTTCAAAAATCCAAAAGAGTGGTGTTCATTTGTGAAGATTATCTTACTGAACAAAACGTATGCGTCTCATAAATGTTTGTTTACAGAGCTTATTTTCTGCAATAATGCAAAACACAATGGAAAAATCACATTTATATTTTGTCGAGGGAACCAGTGTGATGCTAACTTCCGGGGTCGGCCAAACCCCCCCCCCCCCCCCCAAAAAAGAAACGCGTCATCCCTGCACCTCTCTATATTCTCCCATCATAGTGGGCTGCAATAACAACAAAAAAAACGGTGTCCTTCACTCCCCCTTTTCTCGCCTCGCCCCATCGCATCGACACAGTGATTTGTGTCTCTCTCGGAGAGAGGATGTTTATTGTAGCAAGTGCATTCAGCCTGGAAAAAGTAGGATGCCCCCCCCTGCTGTGACGCCTCCAGTTGTGTGCACTCAGAGGGAGAGAGAGAGAGTAAAGTGTGAGGGGGAGACATCGCTGGTAAACAAGACTATATTGTGCCCCCCCCCTGGGTTGTAATCGGAATAAAAGGGACAGTCAACTTTGACAACTGATGGTTAACGCCAAATCTCTCCGCACCTGAAGAGAGGCACTGGCCTGCAAGTGGAACTGGGAAAAGAAAGTTTTTCCATCTCCTTTCCTTCTGTATTAATACACGAGTAGCAGTCATGAGCCTTTTAGTAGCAATCACAATATCGCAACTGAAGATAGCAGAATGACCTCAGACTTTTACAGCAGGGGAGCTAAGTCAACATTTAAATGTGTCTTCTCTCGTAAGAGTTCCACTTGGAGCTGGAAAACAAGTCTCGTTTTACTTTCGTGGCCTTTTGGCAAACCAAAGTGCAGCGTGCGTCTGTTTCACTGCGCCGTATGCAAACACTTAAATATAAATCTATCTGCTGTATAACATCAGTCTTTGTCCCAAAATCACAATACATTTCAGGGTGTAAAAAGTTCATTTGAGTGATTTTCTATAGGTGCTACATTTAAAATTCAGGCCAATAATATAGAAGAAAATAATTGTTTGCAATGTAAAGATATCGTGGATTAATGCTGCCCCGATGACACAAAGACGCGTCGCTAGAAACCACTGTTCTCTTATGCTAAGGCCCCTGGCGCTAGCTCCTCTCTTGCGCCTCGTATTTCTAGCGGTTTGCACACAAATTCAAATATAACACTTTTCCCAAGGCAGCCAATCAAATCAATCAGGCTTTACTACTGTACCTCTGACTTCCTGGTTTGACGCAGATAGGTGTGGTAGGGCTAGCTAGCTAGTTAGCTGTTGAGCTATGAGAGAGCTATACAGAGTATGTGTTATCATATCTCATGCAGAGATAGTTTCATGTAGACTACAGGGAGCCGGGGAGGGAGCGAGGTGGTGACTTTTAACGCCGTCCAGTCCCAGGGCGTCGTTACGGTAGCGCCCACCCTCCGGTTCCCCCTCAGGTAAACACTGTTAGCTCTGCCAGCACTGTTGCTATTGTTTGCGCTGTTAGCACCGTCAGCTGCTGTCCGTGTCAGCCATGTGGAGGCACTAGATATGCTCAGATTTCCGTATTGAGCACCTTTAACAAGTGGTGGTCGTGTTTCATGAAAAGTGAGTCTTTTAAGGTCAGAGGTGCCTATTCCTCATTGGACAGCAAAACCACAGCTCTAACGAGAATCATTTTTAGATTGTTAGAAGTCGCTCGCCTGCACTAACTCATTGGATTCCTAGAAGCCCTGCATTTTAAGTCAGACTGACTGTGAAACGTGTCACTGAATGCTGCTCCGCTTGCAAATGATGGCGATCAGCCCAATGGGAGCGCTGTATTTAAAGGTCACCATTTCCAACTCTGCCACGACCGCTTCACTACACATTTGACATTGATGAAATCTGGAGGGATGAACTGTCCTTTTATTGGTGCCTCCAAAAGTTGTCTACATCAATTTTACTCAACGGCGGAGCGAGCTCATTCTTTTGTTACCTCACACTCTTGACCCAAAGGATTTAACAACGCAGTAACTACTTTTTTTTTGGGGGGGGGGTTGTGGGGTAGCAGCCCGGATGCATCTTTTTTTTTTTTCTTTCATTTTATTTTCACGCTTGATGGAATGCAGCTCCGTGAGGCCAGAAGGGGCTCAGCCGGAGAGACGGAGCCTGGTGTTTCAGTGGTCCTGTTAGTTCTGGGGAGTGAAGGGCCGTGTGCGACGGAGAGGCAGCGCATCCAGACTAATGGTTTGTTTGTCTTCGCTTGTCTCTGCGCCCTCTTCAAGGGCCACTCTCATTCTCACTCTCGGTGCTGAAGATGTAAGCCTATGGGATCTTCATGCTTCTGTGTCTGTGTTTAAAGCACTACACTGTGAGACCGTTTTCCACCAGGTTTTATTATCCCTCCTGTGATTTATGTGCTTGAACGACACGCTGTAGGAAGCCATGGGGAAAGACACGAAACGGAGTTTGCGTTCACACAGCTCTTGATGGTGACAGACGCTGCTTCCCAGACTCTCAGTTGTGCGCACGGGGGGGAGAAAAAAATGTACAGCCTCAACTGTGAATCCAGCACAGCCTTGGGAGCCTGTAAAGCACTGAGTGGCGATTGTTTCCATCGCATCTCATCCCTGATCACCTGTAAGTCCCACATCGGGGGGGGGGGGCGGCAGCATCTGAAGCCACACAGGCTTTGTTCCGTCTTGACTCGATAGCACCTTTTGTCGGAGAATCTCTGAGCTTCTGGGATCTGCAGAGGAGATATAGGGTCCGATTCCAAGACGTGGCATTTGGGTTTCTCATTGGAAAAAAAGAGAAATAATAACACCTGCCTGTTCTCTGTTGTTCTGGAGGTGAACCCAGAGTGGCCTAGGATGACACAGGAAGTAGAGGGCTGAGTAGATTTTGGAAGGATTGCTGGAGAAGGAGGCGGGGGAAGGACAGGTGCTGCACTGTGTGTGTGTGTGTGTGTGTGTGTGTGTGTGTGTGTGTGTGTGTGTTAGTCTGAGCTCAGCTGGGACTGATTTAATGGAGGGAATGGTTCTTACATGATAGAAAGGAAAGAAAAAGAGAGACGATGGAAAGAGAGGAAGAAATGGAGTGTGAGAGAGAGAGAGAGACAGGAAAAGGAAAAATGAAACGCAGTAAGAGAGAGAGACAGAGGGGTACATAAGTGCGGATTATAAGTGATGACTGTCCTGCGTCCAGAGGTGAGCCGGCGACACCAGGCCGCTGAAAAATGAAACCGCAAATGGAGCAGCCAGAAATGACAGATTCTATCCAGCCTCATTCCAGCCACACCTGTGGTTATGCCCCATCGTTATTTGTCAGCATCCTTCTCCGTCCGTCACGGAGAAATCCACCCAGGCCTTTTTGGCACTGGACCACGATGAGGCCGAGGGGGCGTCAATGTTTTTTTTAGGGAGGGAGAGAGAGGAGGGACATTTGCTTGATGTATGTTTGAAGGAGGTTCCTGGCCCCGCCAGCACTCTCATCCATCATTGTTTACAGAGTAGGAAGATGTGGGGGGGTGTAATGGTGTGAGTTGAAGCGAGGGTGGCGAGACGGGGGACGCCAAAACAGAGATGCCCGGGTTGTGGGAGCAGAGGGATGTTGGCGGAGTGCGGCCCCCTTATCTCTGCCCACCGCTGGGAGGTCATGACCCCTGCCCTGGACGCCACATGTGGTTTAACATCTGTCTTTTGTCATTCTAGTATCTTTTTCCTTTTCTTTGCTTGTAGAAATACAAATTATTTTTTTAATTATTTTGTTAAGACCGGAAATGAAATAAGAAGATTGTTTTGTGAAGACTTCTGTCAAATACAAAATGTAGTGCTATAAAAACTACAAATTTTGTAGTTTAAGTGGAAAAAGAAGTAAAAAAAACAAAGTGAATCATGGACTCCAACATTGTTGCTCATGCTCTGATCTAATGAAAGAAATGAAATAAAGGTCCGATCAGGTGTGGGTTGAGAATCGGATCCTTGGTCTAGACTGATCAATAGTTTCTCAAAAAAAACCTCCCTCAAGTTGACCCTTACGCCCACCTTTATCCTCTCCTAGCCTGCCTGTGGAGTGTTTGCTCAACACACACTTAAGATCCCACTGGAGCTGTGCTCAGGTCAGCTTGAACACTGCCAGTGTTTACAGAGGAGCTCCGCATTACGACTTACCTGCCATTTGTCTTCTTTCTCTCTTTCGTACTTTTCATCCCCCTCCCCCCTCACAAGAATCCAATGAAAAAATCACGAATACAACTTCGCCACTTTTCCGAATTCTTCTTTGAAGTGCCTTTGAGGCAGCGTGCCGCGTGTTCACCGGAGACGCTCGGAGAGACGAACACTGTCAACAGATGAGTGGAATTATCGACACACACACACACACACACACACTCTCTCAGACAGAGTTAGAAAACAGCAGATGAGGCCAGCGGAGGGGTCACTTCTTAATGGAGTTGCGACCTCTTGATGTCATCAGGTGTCTGAGCCCCAACTCACCGTAACCTTGGCAACTGTCTTTGCCTTGGTGTTTTGGCCCCTCCTATATTACATAATATATTTAGTTTTTGGCCGTTTTTTCACCTTTTCTCACTTTTCACCCCGACAGCGCCGTCCTTGAGAAAGAAAAGAAAAAAACACTCTCAGCTTCTGTTGAACCTCCGCCAGCCTCTCCTCCCTCCCTCCTCTCCTCCCTCCCTCTCTCCATCTGCCCCTCATCCCTCCATCCCCTGTCAGTGCTCCCTCACAGGGATGAAGCTCATTAGCGGGCTGTCTCCCTCCCTCCCGTGTTTATATTCAGAAGCTGCAGGTATATTGTGGTGATTTTTTTTTATTTTTTTTTAATGAGGTGTGGAGCAGTCGGTCACACACAGAGAGGGAGAGCGACGGAGAGAAGTGTTGACGCCGCCGTCGCTTCCGCGTGTCGATTTCTTCGACACACGGAACAACTCCTTTCTCATAATTGAATTACACAGTCTGCCTGTTTTTTTTTGTTTTTTCGTTCTTCCTAGTAACACCTGTCAGGGTTTTGGACGTCCTCTGCGTGAGTCATCGTTGGGGATGCTGCAGTGTATCAATGTGTGTCTCAGAATAGTATTGGGCACCACAGATGAGGACCGTCTGATTTTTGTTTCCTGATGCTGTTAAGTACCACTTTTGTTTCTCTCTGAACACGCAAAGGAAACACGGGTTTCAGCTTTACCAATTTGGAAAAAATAAAACTAATTGTGCAACTGTAAATTAGCTTGAACAGTTAAGGTAATGGTTGGGTTGAATCAGATCATTTTTCCTTGTTCCAAGCAGAAATGCCAAACATTGGCTGCTTCTAGCTCCTTGAATGAGAGGATTTGAGGCTTTTCTTTGTCATAATATGACAGTAAATCAAAACATCTTTGAGCTTGGGACTGTCGGTCAAATAGAACAAGACATCTGAAGATCGCAACTTGGGCTGTGGGAAATGGTAAAAGGCACCTCATTATTTTAGACCAAATGATGAATCAATTATTCATAATCATTTTTAGTTACAGCCCTAACTGAACACACTTTCTTTTGTGGAAGGCTTGATTTGCTGTATGCATTCCATGCATCTTCTCCTCTGAAGTGTGATGCTTGTAATAAAGTGCGCGACCAAAGAGAATTGTGAATGACTTCATTACATGATCTTGTCAGAGCCCAATAATGCCCGGCAGATGTTCTTAAATGAGTCCTCCAACTCCAACTTACCAACGATGACTTCCTGTGTTCCATGTCATCTTGGCCTCAGTATTCGATGTCTTGAAATCGCACATTGACTATAACCTTTCTCCTCATCCCCAGAGCATAGTGGCCAAGTACGGCTCTCAGTTTCGGGGAAACTCTCAGCACGATGCCCTGGAGTTCCTCCTCTGGCTTTTGGACAGAGTTCATGAAGATGCCAATCACAGCCCCAACAACAACAACATGAACAGCAGCAGCAGCAGCAGCAAGACCAAAGCCCCCGCCAAGGTGAGTCCACCGTTTGTTACTGCTGCTGAAAATGTGAAATGTGTTTGTAATGAAACCTGTTAAGAGTTGTTTCGGCTGCTTCAGTCTTGATCACATGCATTCTCTCTGTTTCTCACACACACACACACACACACACACACACACAAGGTCACTTATCTCGTGCACAGGTCTTTTTTTTTTTTTCTTTCTTTTTTTTTGACAAACTTGAAGGACTAGTTGTAACAAAAGCCTGGTTTTCTTTGTGAGGTATGTAGATCCGACCTCATTGTCCAAAACTCACCACGGCGGATGACATCTCCGATGCGCTCTGTGGCCATCCTCCTTGAGAGGATGACCACGGCACAACGTTGTTTGTTTTAGTCGAAGAAATCACGTCACTCGTGTTAACAAAAGAAGAGGGGGTTTTTCGGAGGGCGTCTTGGAGCTGGTGGATGCTTCCACCTGCAGTTTAGTTTGAACCCATTGGTCCGAGACGATCCTCTGTACGCAGTGACTCTTGTCCTGCAAGACGTCAAAGGAGAAACCGTTGAAATGGCAGACGTCCGTACTTTGCCCTCTCTCTCTCCCTCTCTATATATATCTGTCTCTGTCTGTCTTTTGTTTTTGTCCCCGATGTGGAAACATCCACCTCATGACCTTGCACTTGGAAATGAGCTGGGACGGGACGTGATGCGGTGAGAGGAAATGAAGGGCAGCCGCATCATGACTGAGTTGATGACTTGAACATTTATTTATTTTTTAATCATGACCAGAGTTGCCAAGCACCAAACGCCAGTAAAATGTGTCTTTGATGCCTAAATGTATTGGATTGGACTGAAGTGCACTTATGTGCAATTTCACACCGAGTGAAAGAAAATCCACATTAGTACAACAACAAGAGTACATGACAGGAGAATTGTTTGTCCTGTAGTTGTAAAGTAACCCTCCATCTGCCTGACTTTATTCATGTAATGTGTAGTCTTAAACTCCTTCCAGCTTTGAAAATGGCTAGGTGCATTGTTTTACTGTATATTGATATTTACATTATTCTATGTTTCTTGCACATACTATTATCAGCCAATACGTGACTCTACCGACTCTCGTCAGAAAACAAGTAACTCCAGAAATATGGTGAAAAAAGAAGTGACTTCTTGGACCTTGTACACTATAGTACAGAATATAATTGAATATGCAATCCTGCGAGCGTTTGTTTGCACATTATGACGTTAAACACTGGATAAGAAGACCTGCGGTGATCATCCCGCTCCGTGTCAAACCCCTTGTAATTGCACACCCTTCATCACATTTGCTAAGTAGGCCTATCGTCCCTTTTTCTCCCAGTCGTCCTGGAGTTTGCCGGTTCCGCCTCCACTTCTGGGCCGGCTGACGACCCCCCCCGCCCCCTCGCCCGCCCAGGCCTTGTCGGTAGATGAGTACTGTTATGAGCTGAGCTGTCGCCGCGCTGCCACCCACTGCCCAAATGAATCATGAGACCAACGTCTAAACGTTAAACCATTGGTTAATCACGTTAATGCGCAATTGCAAACAAGTGCTCTCAAAGCCGCGGTGTTTAGATTCCCAGTGACGCTATATGCTAAAGCTAGCGAGCGACAACACGAGCAGAATTCCACACAGGACGGGTGGGATGAGGAGAGGTGGATGGGTCAAACAAACACTGGTGTTTCCTCCAGGAGGCCGCAGTTTGTGCCGTGCGTGAAACGAGAAGCCAATGTCGATTTATTTGTGACGTGACTTCCGTACTTAAGCAACGCCACTTCCGTAGATATTTTAACGCAAACCACGATCTTTTCCTCAACCTAACTAAGTAGTTTCATCGCCTAAACCTTAGTTGTTTCCTGTGAAGATGGAAGTTTATTTTGGAAAGACGGTATGCGCGTAACAAGCGAAAACAGACTCGTGTTGCTGGACTTTTGCAGGAAAAAAGCACGAAAAATTAGGAGTAATATTTCGTAAGATATCAATAAAACGGGGATGAATTTATATCATTGTATAAAGAGAGTGACATGAGAAGATCAATCTCATGTCTGTATATCACTCTTTTAAAGTGATCAGTGACTCGTCTGAAGCATTTAAAAAAGGAATAACATCAATAGAATCATTCTATACAATGTAGCTTCTTTGCATTCTAATAGAATGTAAAGAAGTTACATTGTAATACAATGTAGCTTCTTTGCATTCTAATAGAATGTAAAGAAGCTACATTCTATTGGAATTGTCTTTTGAAGATGAACAGGACATTTTTCAGTTTCAAGTAATGACTGGGTTGTTACTTTCGGTGCTGCTTTAGTATTGATCATGTTTTGATATTTGTGTCCTTTCTCTAAACACTGACCTGATGCATCAAGTGGATATTTTTTGCTGAACACAATATGATGCATTTGCCCTCTACATCCTCGGAATGAGCATACTTATAAACGCACTGTTACAACTCCTTCATAGTGTCATATTGCTTTTCGGAGAATTATGATGATAAGTTCATAGCAGATGCAAAAGTATACTTATGTACAATATATTATGTTGAACATTGTTGCTCCTGGATGGATCACAGCCAACCCAATTATTTTCAACACAGCTTCATGTCCTTGGTCACGGTGCCACAGCACTTAAAAGAATAAACTTCATAATTCTGAGCCTTTGCTTTTTTATTAACAGCATTTACTTGTACTTTTTCTTTCAATACTTAAGTTTATTTAATATCAGAAAATTACTTTTGATACTTAAGTACAATAAATATCAGATACTTTAGGACTTTTACTCAAGTAGTATTGTAATAGGTGACTTTTACTTTTACTGGAGTCATTTTCCAGTAAGGTATCTTTACTTTTACTCAAGTATGTGTTTTGGGTACTTTATACACCACTGGTGGTGTTAAACAGCTTACGGCCGCCGCTCTCATTAGGCTGCCAGTGAATCGAGGTTTCGCAAAGCCGGCTTTCCTCCACCGCCGCGGAGAAGAAGAAAATCACTGGCTTTCTCACACCGGGAGGGAACATGATAAAAAAACAAAAAAACATGAAACACTTGTCCCCCTTCCCGTAAATTGATTTCATTCATGTGGCTCAGAGCGCTCGTGCTTATTCTGCCTGTGTAATGTGAAGAGACTTACATGCTCCTCTGTTGGTTTGTGTGTGTCTGAAAACGGCTGAATAAAAAAACACAAACACATGAGGTAATGTCCACAAAAGGCATTTACACACGTTACCTGGCAAAGTCCAAACGCTTCATCAATAAACCATAAAATCACATTCGACAACATTGAATGGTCACCAAATGAAAGTCAAGCATCTCCGTCCGCATGCTTCCTCTTGCTCTTTCTATTTACAGTCCGACCTGTAAAACAAAGTAATGGGGTCCATTAAATGTACATATATAATTAAATTTTTGACTTTATAATCTTGCAAATTTCTGAGTTTTTTTTCTGTAAATTTGCTGCTTTCTTGTCAGATAACATCTGAGTTTTTTCCCCATAAATTGAAGACTTTAATCTCAACATTTTTTTTTACCCACAATGACCCTAATACGCAGTCATCGACCTGCGTCCAACCCAGGTGTTGAGGGAGGCCTGCCTGATGTGTGTTGACCCATTGGAACAAACTGGGGAATGGGGCTTTAGAGAGGAACTCCAAATAAAACCTTTAGCCACAGAAATCACTTGAAAAGGAAGTCTCCTCACTACTTTTTTTTGCCGATGTCAATTCGCTTAGAAAACCCTGTAAATAGTTTGACAAATATGGAGAGAAAGATGACCATAGATCCCTCCACAGGACCCGATGATCGTTGTAGTCCTGGGACGGTGAGACGGAGTGTGGTGGCTCAGCTGAGCGGTGAAAGGAGAAGGAGGCAGGGAAGTGACTTTGATCTCTTTGTCCGTCACCGGAGCCTGGGAAACACTCATGTAGGACTATATAGGTCACGCTGAGCTGACAGAAACCCAACAGTGTCAACATGATCCCTATCAACTTTCCCAGGCATGTAGTGAAAAGCACCTGACCCACACATAGACCTCAGGTAGTTTCTCATGTATTTTCATATCGACTTAACCGAGTTGAAAGTAAAGTAAAACAACTTTTGAGGAACTGCGTTTTACAATGTGTATTTTTTACTCTCTAAACGTATCACTTCTTCGGTTTGCTCAGTGGCCTGTCTTAAGTTTATTTTAACAACCGCACACCTGTCAAACAGTCTGCTAACAACTTCCGTAACCACCTCGGGATAACAGCTCTCCGCGCTGTAGTAACTACGTTTGCATCCTTTCGACCTGTGCATTACATGCCTCTTTGTCACGTTTTGTTTGACAGCCTCCTGATGACCTATTTTTTTCGTTGTTGTTCTGTGATTTATCCTCTTGAGGTGTGGTGAAATTCTCAAGGAACAGGTGTAACGAGAATCCTCTTAAAATGAGCTCATCTTTCAGGAAAACAACCATCTAGAGCCGCATGTGTAGATTCCCACAGATCAGAGCAAATATGAGCCGAGAGCCTTGTGTCCAGTCACATGTCTCCTTTTAGATGTGCAACTGCAATTTGTTTTAACTGGATATCGAGACATTATGGGCATATCTGGATATTTATTTTGTATTGATTTAGGACGTGTGTGTGTGTGTGTATATGCGTGTGTTCGTAGGTTCCTCACACAAGCCGAATATATTATAGGTGAACAGGACACGATGAATTATATTACTACTTTATTATTTGGATTCCCAATAAGCTATCGACTCAAAGAGGCAGCAATCAATCAATCAATCATGTTTTATTAATAAAGCACCTTATCAATACAAAAAAACACATAAAACACTGTGTGAAATGCTTTGCAAAGAAGAAGTTGTTTGTGCAGCACACCTGCTGTGCGAGCAGTGTGACCAGTCCGGCCGCTTCACCCGAGCGACATTACGTAACACGAGGCTGTGAGCACACACAAAGGCGGCCGAGTAATGTTAATCCTCCTTCCAGCGGGACCTCGCTGAACTCGCTCGGTTTCCCTCTCGCCTCGCTGGCACCGCAGCGGCAACACATTCCTCACCGGCTAACAGAGGCAACCCGACCCGCAGTGAAATCATAGCTCTGTGCAACGACAGCTTCTCAAACAGTCCCTGCTTTTCCCGCTGTCAGCGATTTTTAAAAAAAAAAAAAAACAACAAGCGGTGTGGCAGTAGTTATTTATCATCTCCATTGGCTCACAAGGCTGCTAAAACTGGCAGCTTCTTTTTCTTCCAGCAAAGACAAGGGAGGATTAGCTTTAGCTAGAAGTGAGAGAGGCCTGTTCGTGACCCAGTGTGGCCGCTGCCTTTGAGCCAGGCAGATGTTAAAGGTCAGAATCACACTGTGAACCGCTGCGTTATATTCTGCCCTTAGTCCTCAGCAGTTCTCAAAATATGAATAAGATCGGTTCAACGATCCTGATATGTATGGTGAGGAAAAACGTCTCAAACCAACAAACAACAAACTCCAGCTTGGTGCTATCGGAGAGTGGCATACAATTGCCAGTGTTCATTGAGTGAGCACACTGAGCGCAGCTTCGGCCCTTTAGAGCGAGAGCATTTCAAAAAAACAAACTCATCCATCTCGCCCCATGGACAGTAGCGGGACACAAGGTTTGCCGATGCAACACCAGAGCCAAATCATTATGTATGCATTATTCCATTTTTAAATGTCGATAGCGGTCGGCTTTTCTACCCCAGGAGGGGTTGACCGTGGAGGGAGGGAGATAAAGAGAAGAGAAATATCCCTTTGGACCCCTGAGCCAACTGCATAGACTTTGAAATCGGGTCGGTGGATGCCGTAAAGCGAGCGAGCCCTTTTATCGACGGGCACAGAAATAGTGAGTTTGATAGCTCTCCGTGTGATTTTCGGCTCATTATCTCCAGGTGGTTTTAAATGACGGCCCCCTGTCACCGTCATTGATGGGTCCTTGATCTGGTGGCTCCTGTTTCTGAGTCAGTCATCAAGGCCCTGATGTCATCACTTAAATGTACCTCACTTCTTTAGTGTGGGAGGAGAGAGAGATAAGCCCGGAAATTATGAGAAAATAGATAATTGTTTGTTTCTTCACCTTATTGGAGCGCTAAAAAAAAGTTTGGGCCAACTCGAGTAGGATTTGTAGCGCGTCACGCTGTGTCGAAACGTCCGTTTGGAGATGACTTGTAGGCTGTTGCTTGCTTGAGTTTCAGTCAAAGACATTGTGTATTTATGTATAAATAAAACAGTCTGTGGCCGTGCTTCTTCTTCACAACATTAAAGCAGAAAAAATACTCCTCTTAGATGACAGTGAAATTGCTGTTGCAAAAGGACAGTAACACACTTGTAGAAAAAAAAAAAAAAATGCAAAAGTTCCATAAATATTCCATGCTTGATAAATAATTAAATAAGTCAGTTTTTCCCCAGAAAGTATAGCTGTTGAGTCGAGTTGTTAATATTTTACACACAAATCAGAGCATTTGTCAGATTTTGATTACCGCTTTGAACTCATTCAGAACTTACATTTTCAAACAAACTTTATTTCACAGATACTACACACTAAATTATTAGAAGTATTAGTATTTGACTGATAACCATCAGACCAGCTGAGGTGGGTTCTGTCTCTTTCCTTCCTAGTTGGTAGAAGGAGGGTGCAGAGCGTGGTGACGTAGTGACCACTTGCAGCACCAGTTGGTGAACTGCTTTAGCTGGCGAGCTAACCTGCTAGCTGGCCCGGCCGGGCTAGTACAAGTCAGTGACGCTAGCCGTGTTTCGTTTATATATATTTTTACGTCCATTTAGAAGTATTGCGTTAGTAAAGCGGTATGGACACTGCAACATTTTATGAAACCACATCTTTATTGTTGAGCAGTTAAAACTCTCTTATGGACTCTCTGTCCCGTCAAAGGTCAGCAGTGTCAAGTACAGCATCATATATGACGTCACAGAAGTTGTCAAAACTTTTCTTTGGTGAGACATCGTGAGGCTGAATAAAACTAAATAAAAAAGTCTTGAGGGGGGCGGAGTGACCACCAGACACCACTTCCTGCCCTCCCCCTTGGTGTTTGTATCACATCCAGGTGAAGCTGTTCTGTTGTGAAGTCCTTCAGTCGCCCTCCAATCGGCCCCCACCCCCCGCTCAGCTCCCTTCTCCCCTCCTGCTGTCCATGTCACACGGGTGACATCAAAGCAGCATAACCCCCCCCCCTCCCCATCCAGCCATGGCCGCTGACCCGTGCTCGACCAGCAGCCCGATTTTTAACTGCGAGTGACATTTCTGAGATGCCACGAATTCCTCCTGTGAGACCGGGGGTCTCTTGAAGGAGAACTTCTTTTTCCCGTTTGTGACAAGTCTTTCTTTTTTGAAGCGTTTCTCAAAGGGGGTTACTGTTGCAATAATAATGTGGGGGGGGGGGGGGGTGTTTGATGTAAAAAAGAAATCAAAAGCTGGAGGGCCTTTACAACGCCGACGCTCATTCCAGCACATATAAGTAAGATGTACAATGTGAACATTTCAGGAGGGATTCTGAGATCTTCTGTATTTTATCAGTGTGAAAACAGTCTGGACAGAGTGGACGGGGTCAGCTAATCCCCCCCCCCCTGTGCCATCCTTTCCTCTCTAATAGGATTTACACAGGAGGAGGGAGAATGAAACTTTTTGGAAATATTTCTCAACATATATTTCTGCCCTCTCTTCCCTCTTCATACATAATTCAGCCCGTTCAAATGTCTTTTTTTTTTTTTTTAAGCCTCTTTCTTGACGTCATGTCTCAATCTATCCTGCCAGTGAGGGTTGAATGACTG
>NW_022280113.1:1049492-1077611 GCF_004355925.1 Anarrhichthys ocellatus
CCCCCCCCCCCCCCCCCCTCTCTTTCTCTTGCAACTCTGCTAGACATCTGCAGAAATGAAAATTTGGATTTTCTTCGCGAGGTGGTTAGCACTGCTGCATGAGATGAAACGGAGTTGCCCGGCGAATGAAGTTAGCCCAGCTCTTATTGTCACCTCTGAATGGATGCCAGCTACACGCTGCTTTTTACGCCGGTGTAAATCAGCACTGTTTAACCTTGATCTAAGTCTTCGAACCTTCTCTCCGCCTCATTGTCTCATTTCAGAAAAGCCATTGAAGAAAGACACAGAGGTAGTAACGGAGAGTAGGAGGGAGAGGGTGAGGAAGGGTGTGCTGGTGCACATCATCCACTGCAAAAAAAAAAAGCACTCCCCCTCTATCTCACTTGAGAAGCATCAGTTACAATACGACGTTGTTACAAGGGGGAAGGAAGGAAGAAAGGCCAGAGGACAATATTATATTCATTTTTGAGAGTGGTTATATGGAGAGGTTGGGGTTTTGAGAGGCTGCTTGGAGATGAGAAGACACATACTGCAGAGAGCCTAGTGTTTGAGTGTTTCTCAGTACACTTCTCTCTCTCTGTGTGTGTGTGTGTGTGTGTGTGTGTGTGTGTGTGTGTGTGTGTGTTTGAACACCGATATCTCGTCCAAACGGGTGTTTTTTCCGAGGCATCTGGGAGCCACAAATGTAACCTGCCAATTTCTGCTTCTAGCCTCTCACAGCCAGATTTCTTCAATTGTTTTTGCAGCATATGTAAGCCTGGAAACACGCCATCCAGAATCGATATCAGCCCAGTCAAAAATGTTTGTTGAATATGAATAAACTCTCAAAAAGAGTGCTCCGCTGATGAGATTGTGAGAAGGGGTCAAAATCGATGCAGCGGAAGCAGAGATACTGTCTTATTTTTTTAGTCCATGCACTGTTCTTCCTTGCCAAAACTTGACGCCTACATTGCCCACAATGCAACTTGCCGGCCGGCAGTTAGGTCAGAGTTTAGGACGGTTATGGCTACAAAAGGATCCGTCTTGTGTAAAGTTGTTATGCGGTCGCGAGAGTTCATTTTCATGTGTTTTACATTCGGCCTGATTCTTCTCTCCGCAATCCTGAAATGCACTTATCAGGTTCATTATTAGCTCAATATATGAATTCCCTGTCTTCAGAGTAGCTTAATTTAAACAGAAACCATCATCTCCAGTGAGACTGTCATGCAAACGACTGCTGAAACTATGGATGGACCCGTTTGTCCCTGCAGTAGAAAATCACAGAAGTAAAGTAACACAAGGAAAGCACAGTGGGCTGAAATAGGGACCCGTCACCCGGCCGTGGAGCAGCCTTAACAGAGGAGCGCTGGGTCTGAAATGCCGTGCTGCGGGAGGTTATGAATTATTAAATGATGTCATATCAGGGGGCAAAAACAGTCGCACACACAAAGGAGATCCATGAGCGGCAGCGACATCGATTGACGCTCGGGGGGCGAAATGGCAGCGGGGTGGGTGGCACCCTTCTACCCCCCCCCCCCGCTCCTGTCCTCTTCACATCCTCCTGGTGTCCTCTCTCTGTGCACGCGTGTGGGACGGCGGATGGAAGAGCTTTTTGGGGGGAGCGTTTTAAAACCCTCTCTTGCATGTTTGACAAGAGCAGACAGTGATGGCCTCGCCTGCTCTCTGCTTCTTCCATCTCAGCTTCCCATTTTTACCGAGCACTGATTCTCTTTTAGGTCAGGAGAGTGTTTTTTTCTCCTTCCTTTTACTCGATACTTCTTCCAGCTTGCCTTCTCCCACGCACGCACCCACACACACACATGCGTGCAGTTGACCGTAGTACAGTAACTCAAGGTGGGCACTGCCACCAACAACAAACATGCAGGTGGACATTCACTGTAAGGGGCTTTTAATGGATCATTCTACGTGAATGAAATATTCAGGACATTTAATCAAATACATTAATGTTTCAAAGGATGTCCTTCTTTAAATAGTTCAAGAACATCTGAAAGATAAACTTCTGTCTGTGCAGAGAGAGAGAGGCGAAAGTCAGACGGAGAGGAAAGTGGAGGGGAGTTGGTAGAGAGGTTCCTCTAATGAGCATTAGGGGTGAATTGAGGACTACGGGGAAGTTAATGGAAATTGGACTATAAATGCTGCAGAATTCGGCGTTTACATTCTGAGTATAAAAAGCTTTTTCAAAAAGAGTTCTGCCCAAACGTTGAATTTAAAGACCTTCACATTCCATCATTTCATATCTTTTTTTTATTAGGACTGTATTGAAAGAGGTGAAAGTAAATTCTCGGCCCAGGGAAAAAAAAAAATATCACTATCACTCTTATATACCAACACTCAGTAATGGTTGTTGGACAACATTGGAGCTCTATGCGTATACTGTATATAGGAAGTGGACGTAGTCGCGGTGACGTCGCCCATTGGTTCTTTTGGACTACGGTTTTGAAGATTCGAGTTCGACATTTCGGGCCGTTTCCATCTTTGTTTTTGGGCGTCTCCATCTTGGCTTTTTGCAACCAGAAGTGACACGAGAGAGTTCAGTTCCATGAACTGAGAACACTGTGTGAAAGGGTTGAAGTTGTGAGACGAAAACATGGACAACTTCCAGACCGGACAACGCTGTGGTAGCAACTTGTCAATCACAAGGTAGCCCCGCCCCCTGAAGCATACCCTGCTTTATTGCCTATTCAACTCTAAATTTAATTTACTAAATCAACATCATGCTGTATTGAAGAAGACTTGAAACCAGCGATTTAGACCATAAACTCATGTTCAAAATGTTTACTGAGGTAATAAATCAAGTGAGCGGTAAGAAGACTTCTTTTATCAACCAGAGGAGTCGCCTCCTGATGGACATTAGAAAGGTTGCTGCCTGGTGTGTGGATACAAACAATACTTACTTACTTAGTAGAATCAATTCATAGTTTTTCATTGGATTTGTTGACAATAATAAAAATATAGAATAAGCACCATTTGAACACTGGAAGTAATTTGAAACTAGATAAGACATGTATAATTATTAAACACTGTAACTCTATATGTTTCCAACAACAATACACTTCCCAGTGTCAGAAGTTCGTCTATTAGGATATTTGGTGGGTCTGGTTTTTGTATATTAAAAGGTATAAGTCCATCACCGCACACTGTGATGAGTAAAATCGTATTCGTACCCCTTTTTTTAGGCCCACAGTGAGTTGTTTTACTAACTGCAGCCCACGTTCATCTCATTTGTTTAAATCCCTGCAGGCTGTCGAATTTACACAGCCGGTTTTCTGATAAGATGATCGGAGGAAACGGTGTAAAAGTCTGTGGATTCAGGTATGATATCCCACGTGTGGTATTTGCAGTAATTAATGTGGGGATAAAGATCACTGTTTGGCTGTTAGTCGCTCACGTTGTCACCTTGGAGTACGTCTAAAACAACCAGAGGGATTTATTTTCCCCTCTCATTATGTCTTTCTCCTGCAAGTTCATTGTTCAGCGCAACTTCCACCACACTCGTCTTTTTTTTTTTTTTTACAAGCGGTTCCTCCTTATATGGTCGTGTCGGCGCCTGTAGAACGTGACATGGCAGTCTGACCTGTTCCTGTCACCTGTTCATCCATTCGTCATCATTGTCCTCAGAGGCCTGAGCTGCAAGAGGAAATATTTATATGCCACTCAAGTTGAAATCCAGTGAACAATAATAAAAAAACAAACTGTGTTGGATGATTATGGCAACACACACGATACGTTCTTTAAAGGTGAAAGCAAACGTAGATCCTTATTCTCTCAGCGGTGGATTAATCAGCTAGTTATTTGCAGTGTGACACTTTAGATTGTGGTGGACTCTGCGTGGGCTGTTTTTTGTGTGTTTACCTTTTGGTTTTAGCGAGGCTAAAGTGTTAATGTGGCAGATTTTGCAGAAGGATAAAGGATTTAAGAAACAGACGTGGACCTTGCGGCTCAAAAAAACAGTAAAGCAGCATTATTACTCACTCAAATGTGTCTGTGTTTCTATGTGAGCTTTTAAGTGGTAATTTACAAAACAAAACCCACCTCAGAGGGACCAACTAAGGCTTTAGTAGTGTCTTTGTGAGACGTATTAAATACGACCTTTTCATTCCTTGTTTTCTGGTCATTTCTTATCTTAAAGCTTGGAGCAAAAAGCCAATGTTATCGATTATTTACTTTCAGTATCATGTCTGTTATGTAATGCACACTGGTGGATCACATGTCAATGCATTTAACATCTTCTGAATATGAAATTGCATTTAGAAAACATAAAAATGTTCTTTGGAATGTTTTTTTTTTTTTTCTATCATGTCGTTCAGCCTACGTGTTGAGATCTACCGGGCATCAACCAGTACACAATACAGACTCCTCACTCTTAGTGGCCTTAGTTGAACTGTGTCTCTAAGCTCAACCAAAGCCAGACCCGGTTCCTCCACTGATGTGTGGGGATTGTCAGTGGAGCGAGAGTTTATGAGGACATGAACTAGCCTTACGGGTGATCACCTTTGGGTTTAAAGTTCTCAGCCTGTCTTTTGGTACGAGATCTGTCCCCGGCTTTCCCAGAATGCCGAGTGCTCCTTTTCTGTTGGGGAGTAGAGACTCTGGCGCCGGTCACCTCAAAGCTCCTCTCAAAAGCGACGGGCAAACACCCTCACAAGATCATCTCCCCTTTATCTCGATCAGTCATATCAATTTGTTTATTTCTCTAAATAATGATTTGTTCTGATTAGAGAGACGGAGTGAGAAACACAGAGGGAGGGATGGCTCGAGTCCCTGCTGCTGAGCCAGATTTGGTTGTCAAAGCCGTGCCAGGAGCTCTTGTCTGAGGCTGCTGATTTTTCTGTTCCACCTTTGTTTTGGGCCGACTGGCATCTCCATAGTAACAGCCGGCACTGGCGGCACTCTGCGCTGCATAAAAACGTAGCGGGTACACGCAGGGCTCTTCAGGTAGGGACAGGCCTAACATCAGAGGGAAGTTAGTTACAGTGAAGCGTTTGGCCTTTGGGCCTCACAACTAAGTGAGATTAATCAACATTGGCGAACAAGGGTTAAAATGCCTGGTGGTTTCAAACCGCTATCTCCCAGACTGCCTTGTTACCGTGTAAGCCTGCTTTGAATAGGCCGCATTAGCGGCGGCCATTTGGAGCTGAAAGAATAGAGTTGAGTCAGCCGCTTTACTGCGCGGACAGCGTTTCTTTCGTTGCTCCCCTTCTCTGGATAGAGCGCTCCCTCTGTGGCCCCAACAGAGCCTCATTCTTTATCTCTCTCACTCTCTCTTTTCTCCCACTTTGTTTTCTGCCCATCCTCTGTTGTAAGGTTTTGAACCGAGGTACAGAGAGCCTGACTTGTTGAGTGTTGGGTGGATCTGTTTCAGTAGTGTGTAGTCTCTTCACACTGTCAGCGAAATGTGACAGCAAATAGCTCGTTAGTTTAACTAAGTATTAACAATTACTAATCGATTGGCAGGCCATAGACAGAAAATGTATGAAGCACCAATGTCAAACCTTGTTCTAGCATTTAAAATGAGAAACCTTTCTCTGTTATTTCACTGAATATATTCCTTTTTTTCAAGTGGTAAACTGACAGAATTTAAAAATGTTGCTCTGGGAAATTGTTAGTAGTTGTTGTCATCAGTAGTACAGAGTACGACAGCCTCATGGGGTGACTAGCATGGCTGTAGACTTTTAGTCTCGTTGAGTAAGTGGTAAACAAACACTGCTGGTCGCACATATTTTTCTTAACATCCTCCTGTCCTGCCTTTGAATCCCCCTCTTATCTCTTCATTTAACAGGGTTTCCTCCTCAATTATTGGTCCTCTGTGTATTTACTTTGTCTCTCTCTTCCTCCATCTTGTCTCGTTCACCTCAAGACACCTCTGCCAGGCCGCCTTTCCACGTCGGAGAGTCTTTCAGAGTCGCTATTGGCAGCCGTTTATTTAGAAAGTGAGCTGAAATGAACCAATCTCCAGTCCTCTCACAGTGTTGACAAACTCTCAGGTGTAACACACACACATGCTCGCTTCCATTAAAACCTGGCCTGTGCTGATATGTGAGTGCCATTCAAATGCTCTGGTGGAAAGGCGCTCTCTGAAAGACAAGAGCGGATCTGGGTGTCTCCTGAAGCAGCCGGCATCTATGTCAACATTGGCTCGCCTAATTCGCACTCTCAGTGGGAGACGTCATCTCTTCCTGCAGGAGGCCGAAAACATCAAGCTGATAGCAGCTGTGGGATACTTCAGTGCAGAACACTCAAATACACACACACACACACACACACACACACACACACACACACACACAAAGACAAACACGCTTAATAAGACAGTAACTGCACACACACACCTCATCAACACTGACTACATTCATAAAGGTTCATGAAGGTGACCAGCGTAGACGAACCAAACGCGTTGCACAGTCCAGTCAATTAATTATACAGTGGTTAAAATGTGGTTGTGAGTGTTTGCTATTAAGACTGTTCATTTGAAGTGTACATATGAGATGATTAACGGTGATCCGCGGCTCTAGCGAGCTACAATATCGGTGAAGTGTTTCAGAGAGGGAGGGAGAATGTTGCTCGTGGTTTAGCTTAGCCTTCTGCTAACCTCATCTGTCACGGCTGCTGCACGGCTGAATTATTAGAGATTGGAGAGATGGCCCGCTGTTGGGCTTATTTTGTGTAACCAACGTTACGTTTGAAAGCATGGCGGAATTAGCGAGCTAACGGGGTAGCCAGCCTTCCGCCAGTTAGCACGCTAATTCCACCATGCGTTCATGCAACACTGGTTACAGAAAAGGATGTGTCCTTTCCTACGCTGCGACAAGAGCTTGTGGATAAAACATTAAGTTGTTCAATTTCAATAGTTTAGCGGCTGGCTAGTTAGCTAGCTACCTTGCTAATTCCACCATGCTTTCATGCAACACTGGTTTCAGAAAATGAGCCCAACAGCGGGCCGGTGGCCAGCGGCAGCGCTGGGTGTAGCGGTCCCTCCGCCTCAATCCTCGCCACTAGGAAACCACTTGGATGGGAGGAGAGTAGGCGCGAGCTCCAGAGACTAACTAGCTAACAGGCCAGCTCTGGAGATATCAGTCTCCCATTCGTTGTCTATGGAGCAGCTCCCGACTTTATACCCGAGACCTTGTTCTCTGGTTTCTGGCTTTGAGAGAGTGTAGCTCATGTTCACAAACATTAATTGAACTTTCCTAGGCCATGGAGATACCATATAGGGATTCTTAATTTAGGTGGTGTTCCCCTTTAAAACCAATTAGCTGTGGTTTTGAAATGTGGTTTATGGTTTAATCTAATATGGGCATGACATTAATTGAGTTTGATCCCTAAAATGGCATCTGCAGTTGCGTGTATGGTGCATTTAGGTGTCGTCGGGGTAACTTGGAAGCCAAGTTGCTTTTGAACAGACATAGAAATGTGACACGATAGGTGCCGTTACCCAAAGGTGTTTGAGACTCCACAGTCACTGCTGCCTTTGACTCCGTTTCCAAAGCATTTACCATGAAAGATTCTCCAGACCCTCCCATCGTTTGAGCCAGAGGAGCTATGGCTGCCTGAGATTACATGTCTGGTAGCTCTGGCTGAGTTTGGCACTTTCGGGGATCACAGTGCTTTGTCTCGCTGTGGCACAAACACATTTTGTGAGAAAAACCATCTCAAATTCATCCTCACCCATTCAGGTTTGCTCGGCTGTCGCAGTTCTGCTTCATCGCCTCAGTGAACGCCCTCGCTCTTGCTTCGTGACCACGAGCCGAAGATCATTTAATCAGAAGTCTTTTTGAGCGAAATCTGCACTTTTATGAGCCTGCTTGAATGCACGGAACGTGAAACAGAAAGGGGAGCGAGAGTGCATCATCGGCCCATGTGAGCTAATATATTGTAGTGTGTGTGTGTGTGTGTGTGTGTGTGTGTGTGTGTGTGAGCGTCTGTGGGAATGTTTGGGGGTGTGTGTGTGTGTGTGTGTGTGTGTGTGTGAGCGTGCAGGGATGACTCAGAGCAGTTGCTGGCAGCTCAGGTGAACGTGTTAAGCCCCTTGAGCCAGCCAGTTGATTGGAAATGTGGTTTGAGACGATAACTGAATCGGCATCTCTCCTCAGTCGGACGGCATTTCTTTTTCAGAAATAGTTTTTAGTCTCAATAAAAGAGGTGTTTTTCTCCCCAACTGCAGCTTGGACCGCTCAGCACATGGACACAGTAGCATTATTAAAGAAAATATCATTTCCTTGTTGTTATTTGACAGAAGTGTCTTTGGGTCCCTTCTGTTCAGAACACTTTCCAGCTGACATTGACATGTGAAATTTGGAGGCCTCTAGTGGTGAGCTGACAGATTGGAACCAACTGAAACTATGGTGGGCCTTCACGAAAAACTTGTTTGACCCTATGTAGAGTCAGTGTTTGGTTTGTCCGTTCTGGGATACTGTAGAAACACGGCGGTGCAACCCGCTTGACATGTAGATACAAACGGCTCATTCTAAGGGGACAAAAACCTAACAATTGTTATTTTCAGGTGATCATACACAAAAGAAAACATACTTATATAATGTTACATGTCCTCTCAGTCGAAAGAGCCCCTTAAATCTCACACACTGTTTCTTTATGTGTTGAAGTATTAAAAAGCTACTGCTGCTCAAACGTAGGCTTGAATGACTGGAAAAAAATTGAAAGCATCCAGTCAGTAAAAAAATGCAGGCAAAGTCTCTCTTCAGTGAACAAACTCTCACCTGCTTTAGACCTGAAGGGTTGTGAAAGGTTTGTAGTTTCCCTCGACACAGAGAAAGGAGGCTGTAATTATAATGGATTCCAGAAGGGATCGTTCCCTTTTGTGTGATGCAACTCTCAACTGTCCATATGATTAGTGTGTGCTAATCCAAAGTGTCAAATTGACATCAAAACAAGGAGGAATACACACGTTTTGACTCAATCCTCAAACTTGTGTCTTTGGAAATGGAGAAGTCATTACTTTAGCGCGGCGCCATCACCCTGGTATCATTGTAAAATGTCACATAACCAAACTTGGCGGCTTGGTTTGGGGCAATTTCGTTGAACGGAAGATAAATGTGACTCTACCTTTACTAAAATTGTATTTCTTAAGATTCCGTTGTTTTTTTTGCTTGACTGGACCTTTTATATTGGTTTATAGTAGTTTATTCTTCTTGGACTACATATATTATGACATACATTTCTATTACATAGAAACATTTGAATGTTATCATGTATATACTGAAGGCTTTGTTTTCTTTTATTGTGCAAACTGTAAAATAAAATTAACAGACTCAAATAGATATGGCAACTTTAATGTTGCGTCCTTTTCCACACAAAGTATTTTAAGATATTTGCATGAACTCTATACAAACTGACCACAGGTCTGCGGTTGTTGAAAAGTGGGCGACTGGTCGTCAGTGTTGTTGGTATAATGTTGGAAGAGCAGTATGGCTGAAACTTCCAAACAGCAGACAAGCTCCTCAAGTTGATCTTGTGCATCTCCCGTCTCTCTTTCTTTATCCTCCATTTCTTTTCTTTTTTTGTACTTGAATGTAGCGAAGGATCCTCTCCCAGCTGCTAACAGACTATTATGCTTACTAGCTGAGAATGTATTTGCCACCACAGCAAAAAAACAAACATCATATAATCACATGATAGTATAGTATATAGTATAGTACTTTCCCCCTACTTTATCCAATACAAACGTGCAAACAGAGAAATGTAGGACAGCATTAAAGCAAATAACTTAAATTAGGGAGTAGTCAAAATAAATTCATAAAATAATTTTTTGGCAATCATTTTACAAGATATTTAGCAAATCAGTATTTGCGGTCATGCTCTCCGTCTCAAGCGTAGCTTAACTGTGGTCGGGTGATGTGCTACTTCAGCACACTTTAGGGACAAATATTACTTGGACCACTACAAAACATTGCAGATGAAAATGTAATATTCAGGGTTTCACATTTTTAATACAATACACTTGATACATAGGGTGAGTGCACATGATGACAAAAAGATGTTTTGAGCCAGGAAGAAACCCCCAGTGTACGGTCATTTTGATACTTAATAATAAATAAAAAAAGAACCCATTGTAACCATTGTCAGTTCAAGCTGTTCCCAGTCGTTCTGCTCCATGACAGAGGAAGCTACAAATGTTTTCGGGGGACCTGTTAAGCCTTCAGTGGTTGCTGATTCAAGTTAAAAGAAGAAAAAAAAATATATATATATATAATTTAGTTTCTTGATTGATAATTAAATTAGTGTGTCAGCGCCGTGGTTGTAACGTTTTGCAGCTATAAAAACTCGCCCACCCACTCTTTCCCACACACACTTTAAACCAAACTCCCACTCACTCCCCAGCACGCCGTAGAGGAGCGCCTCGGTACCGTCTCACATGAATGCGCACCACGGGGAATCAGCAGGGGGCTTTTGATAACGGCGTATGTTTACATGTAGGGATTGCAGTGTGAGGGTCTCTGGAGGGTAACGGGGGCCTCTGCCAGAGGCGCTGGGCCAGAGAGATGGGCCAGAGAGATTTACAGAGGGCCGCACGGGAGAAATGTTTCACCGACCGCACAGAATTGAGCCCCCAAAACCAAAAGGTGAGGAGCAGAACAAGCCAACTCAGGTCACAGTGAGTGACGCCAACCGTCCTGCTGATGGAGGGTGATTTACATCACAGCCGCCCGCTACACTCGGTCCTTAATCTTGTCTCACGCTGTGCTGTAGGGGAGCCTTGATGGGATAAAGATAGCACACTTTTAACTGTGTGCTTACAAACATTTTTTTTTTTTTTTGCATCTTTCCGTGACTGAATGTTTTTTGACAGTTGCCAAAATCTTGCATGTTGTGTGATGTCCTGCTGTAGGTAAAGAAAGACAGACAGGGAGGGAGGGAGGGAGGACGAGAAGAAGACAGCAGCACATGGAAGCCGCAGGTGGGGGAGAGATGGGCACAATGCAGCTGCTGCAGGATCCCTAAGACAGCCAGAGGAGCAATCTGCTCTTTGTTTTTTAGCTTAGCTGTGTGCATATAGTGCTGACTACACACACACACACACACACACCACCAGGTGAGTTCCAGCCGTGGAGTGAGGTTGACTAATCGCCAGCAACAAGGACATTAGCACGTTTGTAATTGGTCGCCGTGGCGCTGCTTTGTTTCGATATGTGAGGAAAGATGCCCCATTAGGTTTCACAGATATCTTATATTATTGTGTGAAAAAAAACAACTAACAAGCGCTCTTGTTCCTCACGACATCGCCAGTACAGTCGGCACACAGAGGAGCTGACTGAAGCGCCGGTTATTAATGTGACAATACAGTGGCTGTGGCTGTGCGTCCTTGAAGTTTAAGTGTGTCGAACAACAAGCGGGCCGAAAGCGCAACAATCTCGCTGACGCACTATACCCATGAGTCCTTGCCGCTCTGTTGGAAAACAGGAGCTCAGGCTGGGCCAGTCAATGGAGTCTAAACTACTGCTCCAACACTTAGTCTTTTCTGTTATTTTGCTGCTATAGTGCTGACAGCTCCCATGACGCGGCGATGCCGAGCTCCGCTGATGGCCGGTGATGTTTTCCCGTTTTGACCTCCTCATCGGGCAAACGGAAAGGGAGAACAAAAACACGCTGTTCTTTTCCGATGTGACCTTAGCTCTTTTTTTTTTTTACACACCTGAAAACTTGCTTGATCCGCTGGGAAAGGCTTCGCTGTCAATTCTAAAAGTAGCACATTTGAGAGCATCGGTGTAATAATAGAAAGAGGATCAGGGTGCCAAAGTCACCATCAACGCTCATCACCAATTCAGTTATTTTTCTCGAAGGTATGTGTGTTCCAATCCTGCAGGACCCATTGCCACGAGAGCTCCAGGCTTTTGGCTCCTACACGCTGATTAGATCAGCTCTTTGTGCTGTAATCGACCAACACCTGGCTGTAAAAAAGATATGAAAGTGGCTCTAAACGCAAAAGCATGAGCAGAATGGAACTATCCGTGGCTGCAGTAGGAAAAAAAGCCTTTTATTTTTAGCCAATGAATATTTCTTCTCATCTTTCCCTTTAGTTGTCACTTTTTATGCCTACTCATTGCTCTACAATTTTGTGACAGAAGCTTGTCCACAGTTTATCACTGAAGTCATTAAGAGAACAACACAAATGAAGCATAGCGTTAGTTCATGCAGGACACGGAAGTCATACGCCCCCCAGCTGTAAGCAGCCAACAGCCAGCCGATTGAATCACAGCTTCCAATCGGCCACGCACCAATCACAGCCCACTCTCACTTCAAGGAGGTTTTTTTAAATATGACTCCCTCCTCACTGATTCATTCTACACCTACGCTGTTACAGACCGTACTGCTGGCAAAGCTTTGCCTCCTTCTGCCCAGCCTCCACCCCTTTTTTAGTTCAGAGTTCATCTTTCATGGCAAATGGTTGAAATGTATTTAAAAAATGTACTTCTGGCTCATTCCTGTAAACCCTTGGGGGTTGTTGCTCGGTGCTCCCTGTTTTAGCTTGGTAGCTGCTGGCTAATCCGGGGAGCTTTAAAGGAGCGGAGCCATCAGCGCCAAGTTTAACTGTATTTCCATTTGTTGCAATAAATGGTTAAAATCTATGACGAGAGTGTGCCTGACTGAAATACAGGCATTTCAGCTGGAGCACGCTGAGCTCTGAAAGTAAAAGTAAATCTGAAGAAATCTATTACACCGCCGGGGGGCATGTAGATGCTGCCGGTACTTTTGTCCCCAAGCAACAGGAGGCGGTTGAATGTGGCCTCGATCTGTTGGGAGTTTTTTTATTTTTGTTACACCCAGTGTGACAATTGAACAGCTTAGTGCTACTGAATATTAGTATTCGCTTGCTATTGCCGCGGTTGGCCCCCGCATCTATTTCTGGCAGAGCTGGAGCGGCGTCGCGGTGGCATTCGTTATTCCCTGGGTGCTAAATAAAGAGGCGCAGTGAGGTGCTCTCTCTGTCTCTCCCTGTGTTTTAACGGTGCATATCTGCACATGTACAGTATATATATATATATATATTTTTTTTTTTAACATATACAGCATGTGTTTTTGCAAGATAGACAGACAGTTTCTGTCTCCCTATCTCAACCTCTTACTGTCGCACAATGGAGCCGTCTGTTTATCTGCTCCCAGATCTGCCTAAGAGGTTGATGACCTGCCCCATGTGGTGCGGTGAAAAGCCCTCGTTCTGATCAATTATGCATAGAGAATTCAGTATCAAAGCCAGTCTTTGTCTCCCACTCACATTCCCCCTCCTCTCCATCACAAACAACTTTCTTTCTTGGCACTTTGTGTACTCAGCGAAATTAAATGTGTATGAGTGAGAATGCAAAAATGGTCACAGCAGTATGGCTGAACTGCAGACTTCCAGTTTTTTTTTTTTTTTAAATATTCAAACAAACCACGCAGAATATGCTGGTAGCGATGATTGAAGGTAAAAGGCTTCACACTTTACAGCGGCATCTCGTGTGCATCTGCAGCGCTTAACGGCTCTCTTAAGGTGAATGTGAGGGCAATTTCAAATCCCACACTTCAAAAATGATGCATTCAATCTCTGGGAATCGCATGCTCGTGCAAACACCATTATCTCGCAACCATTGAGCACAGAGTACCTGCCACGCTCTTGTCCTTGTGCTTTTATTAGCAGAGTTGTCACGGTACTTCAAACTTTTCCTTGAAATTGTGGCGTGATCTGTTTTATTGAATTTGCATACTAGTAATTTAAAAAAATACTAGTTGAGTTAGTTTATATTTTGCCCTCATTCACACACAAACACGGATGACTCGGGAGTCTTGGGCCACACTGTGGCTGATGAAAACGTCCTCTGTTCCCATATGTTGATTGAGGGGAATGAGGCCAGGGTTGCCATGGTGACGCTTGTAACCGAGTCTGTCTCTGGAGGGTCTGAGGATTGTTCTGCATTGTCCTCCAGAGAAGAGACCAAAAAAAAAAAGAGGGTGAAACAGAGAGTCGGTCACGGCTCGGCCTGTGATTTACAAATGAGAGGTGGTAAACACGCCATGTGAAATGCATCAGCATTGTCATTTATTATGACATAAATGCATGCAGAGGCAGATTTAAAGAAATCTCATTTGATTCGGTGAAAATATGGCTCAGCTGGAAAATCATACATGATTGCCAGAGATTAAAAAATGCGGTCAATGCGAGATTCAGAATCTCTGCGTCTTAGTAGTATGAAGAATGACTTTGGTGTAATTCTCTTTTTTTTGTTCTGGCGCCCCTACTCTCTGAGTGAAAACCGATGCTCACCAGCACAAAGTGGAAATTGAAGTCAACTTTAAATCACCCCTGCTGCATCGCGTGGTCCCCAGGTGCCGACGAGTCCCTTGTCCAATCTCTACAGCTCACACAGGATGTCTGAGCCGCCCGGGACGGAGGCACCGCCCTCTGTCCAGCTCACACATCACTCTGTTCTTTCCTTGCCTTAATTACGCTTTTATCTTACGCGTAGCCACGTCAAGACTTACCACTCGAGCAGATGGCTGAGGTGTGTGCACGTGGAAAACACGGCTCCCGACCAGCTGTGCGTAGCCAATCAGCGTCTTCTTCTGCGTCGACTCTTTGGTGACCTCGCCAGACACCGTAGCACTTAATTGGAAATCTTGTCCCGTGGTTTCTGTCGGGAACAAAAGTTGGAGATACAACTATCGATATACTATTAAGCGGCGACTTGAAGAACAATGAGTTTTTATGTTGTTTTTATTCACTTAGTAGAGAAAAAAAAAATAAAGACAACGCCAATACTGGAGATGTGCTGAAGGTGGAGTTTGAAAGTAAACTGTCACACAGGAGATTTTTTTGTGCTTTGTGCTTCATTATATATTCTAGTGAAGAGACATCCTGGGAGAAGATTTCCAAAAAAGCAGCTCATTGTTCAAAGTGAATGCAATGATTGGATTTTGTTTGAACAACAGTGAATCTTCATCAAAGTTGGATTGTCATTATACCGTTTCTTGCTGCCGTCTTATTTGTAGTTCATGGCGATTGCGGTGAAGCCAAAGACAATTCCGTGGACAATAAAGTTTCTAACCAACTAATCTCGGCCTGACGACAGATACGACACTGGGTTTGTATCTCTTGATGTTTACACTCCGATTAGCAACCGGAGATGCGAGACGACGTCTTCGACCTGGTTGTTTCACAAGCGATCAGCTCGCAAGCTAATATGAAACCAATAAAAAGCTAAATCACCACCATCACACCATAGCTGGTTGTTCCCAGATTGCATCGTCAGCGTTACTAGTAACACCTGTGCTTTTCGTAAACTAACAGGTCAAATGTCTGCAGTAAACATGAAAAAAAGGCCTCTTGTTCACGCGGACTCACTGGCAAGTCCTACTGGGACATTTGATGGAAGTGAGACATCGGTAACGATGTTTGTTTCAGCTGTGCTTTTCCGGTGTTTTCACTCCCGTCACCTTGGTAGACCTGTTGCTGTCCGCGCTCTGTGGGTGTGTGCAGACTCTGCTTTAGTTTGCATCTGTTTCACTTTCTTCTTAGTTTTATTGCAACTCCGTTCCACCCAGTCTCAACCTGCCCAGAGTTGTTAGGCAGCGTGATTGAAAACACCTGTGTGGGTGTGCAGGGCCTTTTAAACGAATCTGCGGAGCATAATTTATCAATTCCTTTTCAGTGCCAACGGTTAGTGCCAAAGAACTAGTGTGACAGTATAGTAGACGAAGAATGAGTTGAAGGGTGGTTTTCTTTTGTATAAGCGGCCCGAGAGGATGCCTGTTAACCTGCCTGAATCATGCTCCTACAAACTTAACGATCGTTGCTGTGCACATGGATTTTACCGTAAAGGTGCATTGTTGCTCCACTGTTACAGCTATAAAAAAAAAAAAAAAACCTGTCTTAAATTGTGTAGTTTTAATAATAATAATAATAATCATGCGGCAACCCTACTGGTTCTGAAAAGGGAAGTCAATGCAGAAGTGCCTTAAACTTCATTTTCTTTCATTCTCTCTCTCATGGCCAGCAGAGATGGCAGTGGTTGCCAAAGGAATCTATCTCTAAGGAAATAACTCTTATTCTCACTTGATTTATTACCTCAGTACACGTGCAATGTGCGCTTCAATTGTGAGGTCAGACAAAAAAACGGCTTCATAGTCCGCTATACAAGATAAAGATTCGTCTTTATCATCTATTGCTCTGTTTCCTCGAGTCACAGTTGTCCATCTTTTATTCATCGGCGTCATTCTTTTATTCTTGTGTTTGTCTTTGAAGTCTCTCTGCCCTCCTGCTGAGTCCGACGCAGCGTGCGGGGCATCCTAGTCATTTAGTTTATTCAGCAGACATCAGCGTGACACCGGCGAGGATGGTTGACATCTCAAATATTTCTCTGACTCCAAACGGTGTTGACTAATTAGCATTTAAACTTTCCCTCTCTTTCAGACGGATGAAATCCCCTCCATGCTGTAACATTTTATGATTCACCTTTTTTTTTCTCCCCCATTTAGTTAAATTGTCTCACTCTGTCTGGTTCTCCCTCTTAATCTATATCCGTATCTCTCTGTTTGATCGTCTCCAGTTTATCGAAGAAGTAACCATTTTTTAAAGTATATTGTCTCTAAATAATGAAGGCAAAGGGAAAAGTCAAAGAGATTGAGTTATTCTTTGAGCTTGCATTTTGTCCATATCTGCAATTAGGTCTGGTTAAAGCTGCTATATAATACACGAGGGATCATTGGCTTCTGTTAAAGAGAGTTTTGCATTATCTCTCCCTGTGCAACAAGAGAAGCGTCATATATCTGATGCCTGATATTGACTCAACAGAATAAAGGCAAATGAGATCCACTTCTCGCATGCAGCCTCAATTTGTAACAGACAGACAACAATGTATTTGTAAAAGAAAGTCTTCTCTGCTGCAGCCTTAATTCATTTATTGTGGCTTGTAGGCAACTCGTGTTCTTATTCCTATTTAATATCATTCTGAAGATGATGGTGTGTATTTATGAATCTGCCTGCAAAGGATGTTCTCATAAATGTATTCCATGTCCACTAAAGCGATCATTTGTCTGCAGGGACCCAGTTCGTCGGAGGATCCTTCCAGCCCCAGTTCAGCCGGCACGCAGCAGCCTCGAGATCGACACAGTTTTGTCCACGAACACTTCCAGGCTCAGTACAGGTGAGCAGCACAGACGTGACCAGCGTGCTCACAGATTACGAACGTGTTTTTTCCTAACGTGTCAGATTGATGATCTCAAATCCAGTCCTTTCTAGTCTCTTTAACTTTTAGGAATCTTGCGATGGCGGCGGCTGGACTGAATGCATCGTAGGTTCAAGTCTGGTCGAGTAGATTCTGTAGCTATGCAGACTTTTCATCCAATCTTGAACCCCTCATAGACAATAAAAGCAAAGCAAAGTACAATTTAAGTAAATAATGACCGCAAGTTTGAGGAATGTCTGACAGCTTGTGTTGTTGTCGTCGTTTCCCCTTCCGCCGACGTTTAAGTGCACGGGCTCACACCAGGGTTCAAGCACGGTGGCCCGAAAAAGTTGTCACAAGGAGAAATAACCCCCTGCTCCACTTTGTGTGGTACTCCTGACGGAACGGGATCGGGACAGACGGCTCTGTGCTGTCGCCATGCGCAACAGAATGCACATATTCCTCACTGAAGCTTCGAAGCCCCCAAAATGTGTTCGGGACAGCCCCAGTTTTGTATTGTTTTGTTGTCTATTTGTTTTTGTGAGTGTTTTCTTCAAGGGGCTTCATCGTGATGTAATAAGTTTGACCTAAGAAAAAAAAAAAAAGAAGACATTTCTGTCAAAAGCATAAAACTCAAAACAAATTTTCCATCTCAAGTCCCTGATCAATTATGCAGCAGGCTTTCCACCAGGCACTTTATCGAATGTCCTGAGGTTGTGTTTAAATAAACAGGGTGCCATACATACCATTAAAGAGAATAGGTATTCAGCACCTGTGGGTAGACATAAGAATCCCTAGCTCGAGAAAGTAGGTCAGACAGACCTGAAGAATTCATGGGATTCGTCTTTAGCGCTGCTTTATGGCTCTTTTGGCTTCATTCACAGAGCAAAGTCAGAAACTGAGGTTTTCTGCTTTAGTAGCACCTCCATTATGGAATTGACTTGAGACCTTTCAGTAAGCTTTTCGGCACACTTGACGGCGCACATTTACTTCACCTCTTACCTTCGCTTTCCACTTGATTCCAGAACAATAACAATGCTATAAACTGGTAAATAAAGACAAAATTGCAGACTTGAATGTTGCGGATTGGAAAATCTTGACTATTTTTAAATGACAAAATTGGGAATAGCAAGGGAAGAAAAACATTCTCTGTCCTTGCAAACGTTTGTGATGAACTTCAGCTCAGTGCTACTTGCTAATAGGTGCAGGATCAATTTTCGGACTTTTTATTAACCAAACGATAAGATGCTCATTTGAATATTATAATCTACAGATTCCTAAATGATAACAATAATGGGAAGTTGTCACAATACTTCGCTTATCTGCCCCTGTTAAAACAATCCATTGACATTAACACTGGGACAAGTAGGGGTAGGATGGAACACACTATGCGTGACAACAGCTGATCAAGCTCATTGAATGTTTCCCTGGTTGCTCAGCTCTGTAGGAAATGAATGGACTTTTGCTGAGTTTGGTCACCCGTTTACATTGTGCACTTAACTCATGTTCGACAAGCAAAGGCGTATTTGTGTGTGTGGGTTGAGGGAAAGATCACACCCGAAACCAAAACAGACTTTGGAACGAGCATGAACAGGTGAACACGTGCCCGTAAACAAAGTGAATCCTGTGCTTCTCCAAGCTATAACTACCACATAGAAATTTCTGTGCTCACTGGAAATGGGACACAAATATAGACAAACGGGATCATGATGCTCACAGTCTGAATATCCAGAATAGCCCCGTCATGTTTGGATCGACACACACACAGTCGACCCGCGGCAGATTAGCACGCGGGCCGATCAATAACGAGGTCAACCCCTGACACTCGTACGGTATTGACCAGCACACTGCGAGGTTAACCAGCCCGTTCATTCGTGGGATCATCCCATTCCCTCGTCGCCGGAGGATGGATTGAACCCTTGGAGGCGGACTGTATCCCCGCGGACGCTCGTCTCCCATGATGCTCTCCGCCTGAGTAATTGAAAACGGCTCGCGCTGATTCAGTGGGAGAGACCAGAGGGGTGAAGATGTTTGTTGACCATCTCCTTCTGTCTTTTTTTTTTTTTTTTTTTTTTTTTACTGTCTCTTTTTTGTTCTCTCTAACACTATTCACACTGATTATAGCAACAACACTCCAAAAATATGGAATATATTTAATTCTGAGGCTGGTAGAGACGCTGGAGGTATCCTCTTCTCCCAGCACAGTTATGGTTTTATGGAATGCATTAAAGCTTAATAGAAGAGTGAGAAGGGGAGTCAACTGTCACATCTACTGGTTGACACATTCATTCTTAACACTGATAATAAGTCCCATTAAGAACTACTTCAAGAAACATCACATGAACTGCTGGGCTTGGTCTAAATTACTTTCACATTTACCCTAACTTGAATGATTTAAAATAACAAATAAACATCGATCAAAAAGTTCGGAAATTAGCGTTTGGTAGATTATTTCTCTGTTGTAACAATGCTTCTTGGCAATGAATTTTATACCGTTGGAAAGCCTGTTTAGTTACTTTAAATCTGTTAAATCCAGCTAAATGTCAAAGTAACACAGACCGATCAAATCTGGGTGAAATTACGGTGAGTGGGATTAAACGTTTGCCGTTGAACCCCGCCCCCTTTTTGCAGCCTGCAGCCAGGTATTCCCCCCTCAGTCGTCTTTTGCAATAAGAGTGTGTGTGTCACTTCCCCCTGCTGACATTTAAAATAAACGCTACTGGATTACATCAGTGTTGGCTCCACACAAAGCACTAACACTACTTATTTATAGTATATACGTATATATATTACATATTGTCAAATGTTACATTTACATAGAAATTCATTATCATCTTCAGTATAAAAAAACTGCCATCATGGTCTTATAATTGTTTGATTTGAAATAGAATAACTATGTAAATTGTAATGCTGACAATAAGTGACACACACACACACACACACACACACACACACACACACACACAAACAACCCTCATCCTTAAGTAGTCTGAGTCTTAAGTGCAGTAGCATCTTATTTTTCCAGTGTGTCCAGGAGTCATTACTGGTTGTAACATCCCAGCTAACAAGCTTACCGTGTAACTGCACACCGCAAAATGTGGGACTGTGGGATTCACCTGAGGGGGTTTTGAGTAAGATGTGGATGAATATAGAGAGGAAGTGAAAGAAGAGCTTTTTCCCTGCAGGGCACCTGCCTCACGTGTTGCAGGTTTTAAGGACAGTTATGACAGACGGAACAGGCGTTTCTCCTTTCTGTTGTGACGTTGCTGGCGGCGATTACAGTCCTACTACTACATAAATAAGTTTATGTAAATGCATAAACAGTAGTGTAAAGCGCTGCAATCAATTGTCGCTTAATCTGCCGATTCTTTTTTTTTTTTAGTTAGGCATATAATAGTTCATAAATTGAACATACTCTAAATGCTTTTATCCATATTTTTATGATACCTTCAATCATGTGTTTCTACGTATAACTTTTAGTCGCAATATTCAAGAGTAAATCACTATATTATTGAGAAGCCCTAATGAGCAGTGATACGTGGTGGTCAGTAGTTTAAAAAAGGTGAACGTATGCATTACTTCATATAATAACCTGCTGGCAGATAGAAGACTCTTCTACATCTGGTACATTTACATCCCAGAACAGTGATGTTCATTAATGTCACTTTATAACTTCATTCAGAAATGAAGCGGTCACCAAGCTCACCCAGTCTTCATTTCCTCACTTAACAATTTCTGTTCCATCTCTTACAGCCTCCACTCATATCATAGAAATAAAAAAAAAAAAAGTGTTATTCATCACTTGTATTACTTTCTCAGTCCAAGCACTTAACGAAGCGTTGGCGACTCCGCTACAAAACACATCACAAGCGCAAGTTACGCTCTAATTGAAACCGCCGAGTGTTGATTTGTTTCCAAACTCTGCGGCAGCATCATCCCCGGTGACTCACTCTCGTTTAATAAATGATGGTTTGGAATTTGTTTTCCACTCCGGGTTTCATCAGACCGTTCTCCAGTGTAAATATGCCTTTTATGCATTTGTATTCTCACCACATTAGCCCGTCTCAGCCTGAGCTGGTTTCAGTCTGCTGAGTCGGGGGACCTTCATGTGCTCTCCTTTTTATTTTGTGTAATCACTGGGGAGCCGAAGTCACTCCGGCTCTAAATGCACTCCAACAAAAGAGCAATCGCTCACTCTCAATTTCGCAGCGACTTATTTTTGTTTTCTTTGTTTCACCGGCTCTCCTCTGTCTCCGTCTCCATCTGTGTCGCTCTCTCTCTCTGGCCTTCCCTCCTCCTCTCTCTGCCTCTATCACTTGGCTGATCTCTCTTTCTTCCCTCGTCTTCCTTCCTGATTCTTTTTATATCTCACAGAGATGCTCCTCAGAGACATCCAGTGGAGTTGTCTGATCTGAATAAATGTTTGCGATTAGAGGCCGGGGCTGTCTTGTGGTTTGAGCTGCCGGTGTGGGAGTCGGCACTCAAGTCGCTACGTTGTGCCGCAGCGTTTGAATGAGCCTTTGTCAAAAGCCTCCCTCCCTCCCCCCCTCCCTCCTCTGTCTGTCGCTCTCAGTTTGTGGCATCTATTTTTAATGGCCTGGGAGGCGTGCGGAAAGCACCGGCCTCTATCTCGGTCTTGACAAACAAGATAGTTGATGATGGTTACTTTGTTTTGTTTTTTTGTTTTTTTATATCACAGTGGCCTTTATTTGGATGCATATTCAATGTGAAAGCGTTTGGGATATTACACAGTTTGTATAATACATGTTGTCAGATACAAACTAGAGTTTCTATGATTTCCAGGTTTACGGAGCAATTGAAACAAAGCCAGCTGAAAAACACAGAGACGTACATCGTTTTTTCTCAGTCCCTGACAAGTCGAGCCGCGAGCCATAAACAATTTATGTATTGTAGCGTGATTTAGATATACGGTGAAATCTGTCCAGCATGAGACGTTCTCTCCACCAATCATATATTTTTACGCCAGGTCCTTTGAAGACTCAACGCTTCATAGGAGAGTGCAAACTTTCTCTCATCTTCAAAGATGGTCCGCAGGGGCTCCACTTTTTCCACCCAGGTTGGGATGGGCTCGCGTTGACCCCTCCGTCTGGTCGCTCCATCCATGGCGCAAAATCTCCCCCCCGCTGGTGTCACCCAGCTCCCTGCAGTACCAGGCTTTGAAGTGGGTGCTAGCCGGTTAGTGCCGGGCAGTACAAAATGGGAGTGATTCTTTGATGTCCTTTATCCCGTTTTGTTTTGCAACAACACGTCATTTGCCACCTCACTTTTGAGTTATACAATAGTCTACAGTTACACACCAGCGAGTAGCCACTGGAGCCTAAGATGACCTCTTAACCATAGACTGTAAGTAAGAGGTGGATGTAGTCACCATGACGTCACCCATTGGTTTGGACTTTTGAAGCATCAAGTTCAACATTTTGGCCAACGCCATCTTGCTTTTTGGCCGTCGCCATCTTGCTTTTTTGCAACCAGAAGTGAGACGAGAGGGTGGAGCTAAGTGCAACCAATGTCTGAATAAGATATTTTAGAACGAATCAACTTTGATGAACTGAAAAAGAAATACACTATGAAAGGGTTAAAGTTGCAAGACAATTTACTAAGACTTGAAACTAGCCATTGAGACCATAAACTCAAATTTACAATGTTTACTGTCCGAATATATCAAGTGAGAAGTAGGGTCATTTTCTCATAGACTTCGATACAATCTGACTTGTTTTTGCAACCAGAGGAGTCGCCAATAAGAAAAAGAGCCGAGGCACAACTTCCCATCTCCCCACTCTCCATGGTCTACCCTTCTCCGGTGTGTTCGTGTGTGTTTCCTGGTGAATATTAATTGTCTGAATCATATTAACTTCTGGAACTGGCCTTATACAAGAGTTTATATTCTCATACTTTTCCTGTCTGTGATCCAAACTGTATATGTTAAAGTTCAGGCCTCCAGACTCTTGGCTCATTAAAACATACCAATACTTTTCCACTGTGGAGACCCACCAGAAAATTGTGTGTGTGTGTGTGTGTGTGTGTGTGTGTGTGTGTGCGTGCGTTACACTGCGCACACACACTCCACACAATGCTGGCTGGCTGGAGCAGGGAGATACCACGGAAGAGTGGCTTGTTTGGAGAATCGGTTCCACCTCACATACACAGTACTAGAGCTGCCCAATTTTAAATGTTGGGTTGATGGAAATGTTTGTCCCATAATGCAAAACACAAGGGACATGTAGCAACTACCTACAGCAGAAAATAACTTTTAAAAAATGGATCTTTAGACACACACTCAAAGTGATCAGTGACAGAGCGATTCTGCTCACATCGTTATTGGCTTTTTAAGGGCTGCGGTTTTTCATGCATTTTGTGGGGTTTTCTGTTCATTCACTTTGAACACTGTGCGGTACGAGATACTTCCAGTGTTTTAACTCAGTGCAGTGGGGGGACAGCTGACAGACCAGACAACCAAAGGATCAGATTTGAGACGGCTAATCCCCACCTCCGTCCTAATGCTGAGGGTTAGATCAAGACATCCTTTTCTACATACTTTCATATCATTATTGATTTGTTCAACAACCAGCTAGTTCCTGCTTGTCAACTTGAGAAGTGAGTCGTGTGTGCCAAGGTGTCTTCTGTTCCTTTTTAGAGGGGTTGACAAGAATCCATTCATCACCCAGTCATTAGGAAACTCGCATGTATGAAGGTTGCATTGAGAACAGGCAATCACAATGTTGTCTTTAAATTGAAAGGAATTTGCACACTGAGGGAGTTCAATTGGCATGTCAATATATATATATTTTTTAAACTGTAGAGTACTTTCTGAGCCTTTGCGAATAAAGGCATCAAATGGTAAATGGACTCAAAGCACTTTTACACCCATTCATACACCGATGACAGGGGCTACCATGCAAGGTGCCACCTGCCCACCAGGACTATCTTACATTCACACCCATTCACACTCCGGAGGCAGAACCTACGGGAGCAATTTAGCATCGACATGGACTAGCCAAGCCGGGGATCGAACCGCCGATACTCTAACTTAACTTTTTACCAGAAGGAACTCCAATTCACTCTGAGCATTTTGCTGAAAGGAAACTCAGGAAAATGGTTTACAGTTTAACAGTTGACCTCAGACAGACTGTCAGATCCAGGTAGTTGGCCCTCTGCTTATGCAAATCTATTCAAACCTTTTTATTGCAACTGTCGCAAATTCGCATCACTGCCGGTTTTGAATAGTTTTGATGCAATTTATTCACAAGCGAGTATTTCTGTTTTCATGTCCTTTTATTCGTCACAACCCCGGTGTGTAGAGGCCTTAAGAGGGAGAATTAGAAAGATAAAGAAAGTGAGTTTGTATGAGATTTTAACGTGCGAGAGAGTCTCAACCGCCCCTTTAGCAGAGTTAATTTCCCCTGACAGGGGGTCTCTACTCGCACTCTCTGATAGAAAGAGATGAGTGCCCTCCAATCCACAGCCAGTGACACGTGACTGACTGACAGCCCAACAGAAGACATGTAACTCTCTTGAGCTCTCTCGTTCTTTCACTCCCTGGAGGAGCGCTGACCTATAGACAACTGTGGTATATAACGCAGCCCTAAGTTTGCTGTGGCTGGAGGTCGCATTTTATTCCGCTGTTCCTTTAGAATCATTGCATCAGATCTGTAGGATTTGTACTTTGGCATCTAATGTAGGACAAGCCTGAGGCTGACGCGTGAATGTGCAGTGACGCTTTGCACATAATCCAGCCAGGTGTTATAAATATGCGCTCTGCACAAAACATGGTCGTTCATCATTCTCACCAGGCCTATGTGGGATTCAGAAAGTTAAAAAAATAAATATGTTCGCCCACATTTTTCTTGACATCAAAGCATCTGGTACTGCTGTCGCAGCGTGTTGCCACATGTTTCTCCCTAAAAGATCATGAAGAACTCTCGGTGTGAGGATGTGATTTTGGGCACCAGCGAGGGAAAGTAGATATTCTTGACCTTTTGTCTTTCGAGAACGGATCGTGTCGAGTAATGTTTGCTGCTGGTGAGTGTATCTGGCATCTAGGTTAAGTCTTCAACAGTTCTTCAATAGTAATTAAAAATAAACACCCAGAATGAAACTCTCAAACTTTTAAGAGCAGAAAGGTTTTACTAAAAGGAATGTTTGTCACGGGGCATGATGAGGACTCAAGCGCAGACAGTCAGGTGTAGTGAAAAAAGGGTTTAAATGAATAACCATAAACAAACAGGGAATCCGAGGACAAGACAAAAGACGAGGGGGGGAATTCTGACAGGGCAGGCAGACTGGGAAACAGGACGAGCAAAACGGGCAGGTAGGTAGGAACACAAACAATGACCTGGCAGTGGGTGTGTGTGAGGCAGGGGATTAAATAGTGAAGGAGGCAGAGTGAGCAGGTGAGAGTAATGAGCTGATGAGGTGAGTGTGATTAGGGGCAGGTGAAGGGAGTTAGGTTGATGCTGAGGGAGTGACTGACAGGTAGAGTGAGGAGGGTGAAGTTACACAAAGACACAGAACACACAAGATAAAGCCTGATCGTGACAATGTTTTTGTTTTTTTGTAGTTCTGTTTACTCCAAGTGTAAATGCCAGCAACAAACTTTGCACCTGATCCCAGGCCTCCATCCATCACTGTCAGCGGAGCTGTAGGCCGACACCTTAAATAAGGTCCGGACTGCTGTGACTAAACAATCCGGTTTCTGTGACAAGAACATTTGAGTTTGGTCGCTGCTGGGACCACCGCTGTGCCCAGAATCGTTAGTTAGTCTCAGTTAGTTTTAACTCCCTAAAAATGCATTTTCACACTGACTTTTGACTGGACGTATTGCCAACACAGATATACTAATAATAACACCTTTAAATGAGAGTACTTATTTTTTCTTCTGTGGGCTGTCAAACCCTGCAACTCTGACAACATCAGCTCATCCCTGACACCATAACTAATAGATCACACAACTTGTATACCGTGTGTGTCATATGCCAACACCCTGACCTATTTGGTGCCACAGCACCCACATCGTTCCCTGCATTGTGCTGCAAAGCTTCTCAATTTAGAATAACGTGACACTGCATAATGTTTTGCGATGCTGCCGGTGGAGTGTTATTTATTCAGCCCCCGAGCAGATCGGAGGGATGCTGAGCAGCTCCGCTTTCTTTCGTGAGGAATAAGAGCAGCTGCTGCTGTGTTGTGCATGCGCCCGTTTGTGATTCTATGTGGTACAGCTCCAGGTGTTGGGTCCAAACTGAAGGATGGAGGTCTTTTGGTTTGACACCTGAACATTGCTCTGTCTATCATAAAACATCAGCAGGAATACATATCTCCTATTCTCTTCCTATTCTTTTTTTTATTATGTTCCCGCATGCACACGTGTGAATTTAAGTGTTAGTAAATGCCGAGTTTTTGGGTTTGCGAGTGAATACAGCCTGTCAGTCCGCTCCCCCCCCCCAGTACAAACTGGAATCATTAGCGAGCCTGTGACTGGCTGTCACGGCACAATGGTTGCGACACTGACAGCGAGGTAATGCGGAGTTTGAAAAACTGGTGTATTATTTCCAGCGTATTTGTACATTTGACAAGTTTGCATCGACACAAACTTGGAAGCAAGCTCGACTGGCAGAAATGATAGTGAGACACCGGGAGATGAAACGAGCATCTGGCAGCACACGTACACACACATGCACGAATGTGAGCGCACTCTCTAAGCTGTCAGTGTTGAGAGAACATTATGCAGCAACATTGGAATAATTTTCCTTCAAGATCAAGTCAAACAAATAGATATCAACGTAGGTATCAAGAAACTGCCTTAATATTTCTTGGTGCAACACAGAAGTCACATTAAAGATTCAAATTCAGCAAGTTATTAGCAATACCCACATTTTTTTTTTAAAGTTCAACTTCTTTTATATAACTGTGCTTAACAACCTCCAGTTCTGAAAAGTGTCTTAAACCTCCATTCTCTCTGCTGGCCAGCAGAGGGCGACTCCTCTGGTTGCTAAAACAAGTCTGATGCTAAAGAAGTCAATGAGTAAATGACTCTACTTCTCACTTGATTTATTACCATTGTAAACATGAGTTTATGGTCTCAATAGCTAGTTTCAAGTCGGCAGTCCACAAAGCAATATGTGACGTCACGGTGACTACGTCCACTTCTTATAAACAGTTTCCATCTCACATCTTTAACCCTTTTACAGTGCGTTTCCAATTCATGAACGTTAATTATAACATATGTCTTGCGCAGCGTTCGGCTGTACTTAGCTCCACCTTCTCGTGTCTTATCTGGTTGGAAAAAAAACAACAAAATGGCGACGGCCAAAAACCAAGATGGTGACAGTCGAAACGCCGAACTCAATACTTTCAACAGTCTACAAATCAATGGGTGATGTGACAATGACTATGTCCACTTCTTACATAAAGTCTGTGACTTAACTACCGAAGGACGTCTACAGAAAAAAACAGCTTTTCAAGTTAGTTTGAAGCTTATTATCTTCTGAAGGATAATTGGTTTCCCTCTGATGGAGACACTCTACCATGTCCGTCAAGTTGCCTCAAAGAAGTGCCAGAGTTAAAAATGTAGTGGTTTGAATCGGTGCTTCAATGTTGGCTAAATGAGTGCAGTGTGACACACGGCGTACACACAGCCACTAAATTGCATTAGATGATCTCACGTGAATAAAGGGATTATGTTCCAGCACTATGAGGGGATTATGTGACTCAAGAACAAACTGAACATGGTGTTTTCAGTCGTCAAGGCTCGATTACCGTCAGGTTTTAAGGAAGGACAACATGTTATTTGAGGCCAGGAGTCGCTCAAGGTTTGTTACGATAAAAGCAAAAAGCATCACTCACACCAGGAATGTGCGTAACTGGAAACGTGCTGCGGATTTGTAGACACAGCTACATTTAGTTGTATTTGCTTATCCATTCCCACACTATTTCAGTGTCAGACTACTAT